>NC_090240.1:13247374-13542374 GCF_024489055.1 Chanodichthys erythropterus
CTATTGCACGGTACAGTGCCCCCTGTGGCAATACTAAGAATGTAATGCAAATTATGTAGCTATAAGCCTATGAGTTCACGTAGTATGAGTATGTAGGGTATGTTTCAGGACTAAAAGAGTCTTTCCATGTCAGATTAAAGAAATCACACAATTACCTGTTAACAACCCACGTCACGTGTTGATCTCAGGTCATTAGACGAGTCACCGTATCGCTTGCCTTTCTAACATAAGATCAAACGGACATAGATTGTATGTCACAGTCCTGAACATTGTGTTTACAGCACCGATCTTGAAGCAAAACCTTGCATAGGCTGTTTAGAGGGTCATGGGAAATGTACATGTTCTGGGGTGTGAAAGTCAGGGTAAAAGTCCACTTTAACAAATGCCTTGACCAATCCTCTCTTTTAGTGTACTGCATCTTTATTTGCTATTAACATGTCTCACTTTAATCTATTGTTCTATATTTAAAAAAAAAAAAACAAAGAAAATCAGAGCATGACTGAAAAAAAATTCTATGCAAGTGTTGCATGAGATCTGATCGTTTCTTTCTGATCTACTTTAGTATTGCATTGATTCTTGATGTAAGTATTATTCTATTTAGTAAGACAATTCACCCTCTTTTATACTGAACACAGACAATGGGCTGCTGCCGCAAAGTTCATTTTCTTCGAAAAAGCTCCTTTTCAATCTCATGAGCTTCAGTACCTCCACTGTTATTGTTTTATGTTAACGCTTAACCATAACACATATTTAGATTGATGTAATAAAGGAAAGTTCCAAGTTCAAGTTCAGCTGTACTGACAGAATCTGTGACATGTTGAAAATTATAACTCATCCCTAAGTTTGTAAAAATGCATACAGTAATAGACTTACAATGGGAGTCTAAGGGGTAAGGCATTCCACCTGAATAAATGATAAACAGTTTCCAAAGTAAAGCCACAAGACGTAAACATGATACATAAACTTTATACATAGACTAGTGAAAGAAAAATTGCTTACTAACTTTGTCTATGTAAAGTTATATTTAATATTAAACTCCTGTCGTGATCATGTAAAACTTTCACACTCCACTCAGAGGAATTATTTTGGTAACACAACCAAAAGTTTTTGATATAAGCACTTAAACAAAAATACAAGCTGCACATTTCTGCTTTTTTGCCATATAGACTTATTCTATTGTAAGTCCATTACTGTACATGAGATTTTTGAGAGATTGGCACTGTCAATAGAACCTAATTTGTTTTTTGTTTTTGTTTTTTACCTGGGACATTCTTTTAAACAGCATTTATCAGGACCAGTAGAATATGAATTCAGCTTTTTTTTTATAAGGCAAGAACTTGCATTGCTGTAGTTGGACTGATATTAAGACTGAGAAACGATGTGTATTATCCACAATGTAAAAGAGCTTTGGTGGGATGTGTACTGTATAAGGTCTACTATTTTAGGTTTGCATGTCTTAATACATGTAAATGTACATGATACATTGTTTTTCCCTTATCTGTTATGGCATTGCATTGTTTTCTAGTGGACCAATACAGCATCCATAACAAACGTTGATTTTTTTTTTTCCTTTCTGAGGTATTAAGAAGCACAATATTTCCAATGGGTATAATTTGAGTCCTTTGTCTTCGATTCTGTATGCAATACAAACATGGAAAGAAAACGCCTTAGAACATTAACACTTCCTCTTCTGTGTAAGTAGAGAAAAAGATTTTGCACTATTTTTTTTTTTCTTTTTTTCTTTTTTGATGTCTTCTTTGTAATGCAATAAATGCACTAGGTAGAATAATAATTGCAATGGACACTTAATTGGTCCTCAGACGTGATGTAGGCACACACACACTCTCTCTCGCCCCTTCATCTTTCTGACTTCTGAAAAATAAAATCCTGCCTGATGCTGTATATGCTTTCTATTTAAAGAAAATGGCACTAGTTATAATAAAAAAAACAAAAAACATTTTATGTACTTTTAACACTCCAGTTGTGTCTCAAATTGTTTGATCATTGCTCACATTTCATTGCAAGTGTTTTTTGCATCACTGTTGTTTTGTCTTTCAAAGCTGTCAAGCACATCTTAGTACACTTTCTTGGTCTTATTTAGTGCCCATTATGCATATCATAATCTTTCAACAAAATATGTCACCTAGCCCTCTCAATTTTACATCCCTTCCTATCCAAATACCTTGATATTAAGGTGTATTCAGTAATAATAATAATAATAATAATAATGTTTCATTTATTTAGCGCCTTTCAGGAACCCAAGGACGCTTTAAATGAAGTTGCTATATAACATGAATACATATACATACACAGTCAGTATATAACATGTAATCATCTAGTATTTCTTTAGCTAGCATTAGCATTCACATTGTGTGCTTTAAGTAGTGATACCACAGTGTTGTTAGAAGACGCTGCACTGACATCTATCAACGTGGATTAACATGATCATATCTAAATTTTATGTAAATCACATTGATATTAGTTTTAGAGAGCAGTACTCTGGGTTCGGGCCAAATTCTGAGCTCGGAGCCCTCCTCTCGGACAGCTTGCCAAATATGCATAACCTTTACTCTCTTGCCTTAAATTATAAAATTGTACTGTATTGTTAAAAAGTGCATATTTACATAAGGGGACCATTTGAGCCAATAAAACAAGCATATTGTGTTCATTACTCCCACCCACATTAACTTTGGGCCAATAGAAACTGTGATATGATTGAGAGTTTGAAACATATAACAATCTGTGATGAACCACTCATTTCACTCATGAAAAAACCTCTTCACTCAGAATGCAATGAACCATTCCTGCTGCTAAATGATGTTTTATTAACAAAGTTCGGGAGGAATATGTTCAAATGATCTAACTAATCATCACATCATTCCAACCAGCAGTCAGCAATCAATATGTCGACCCAATCAGCATGAGTGAAGACATATATATACATATATATATATATATATATATATATATATATATATATATATATATATATATATACACGCACACACACAGTCGACTATGTTGTGACATAGTGAAATGTGACCTATATTTCTCAACAGTTTTCAGCATACCTCCACCACCCCATCTCCTCACACTTGCCTGGTTACTTTCCTAATCAGAAATACAGGGGAAGTACTCTGGGTTTGGGCCAAATTACCGGGCTCAAAGCCCTCTCCTCGGACAGGATGCCAAATACGCATACTACTTTACTCTGTCTGATTATTTGTAAGTGTCAACTCGTGAACTGGCGAGCATGGAGAAATATTTGAATTCCACAAGTGAAGCTAAGACCTATCTAACTTGAGAAAATACAGTGACAATTACATTTGCTTGGTTTTATTGAGAACAGCGAAAGAAGACCAAAATGCACCTTTTGTCTTCAGGTGCTAGCAAACCAAGCCATGAAACCTGCCAAGTTAAAGTGCCATTTGATTACAAAGCACCCAGGATATAAGGGCAAAACAAAAGTTTTTTGTTTCCTTTGAAAGAGCAAGGAATACATCCACCGGAAAACATGGATGGTGAACCTTTCAGTATCTGGCCTCCATTGGAAACTCTCTTACCTGCAAGGCTTACCTGTTATGTTTTCTTGTGGTACTTACTAGTCTCCAGCAATCTCCTAGTCCAGTCCCTGTGTTCTCCTGCATCTCCTCTGATCCTCTGTGTGTGCTCCTTTGTTACATGGAGAAAGACATTCAGTCTATTATCATCATTGCAATCTGCCAATCTACTGTATGTTTCTCATTCTCACCTGTTGTCATTGTGTTGTGTTCAATAAACGCCTACACTTGGGTTCACCATCATCACTCTAAGTCTGGTAATACCTTACATTTCTATTCAGTTGGATGAATCAACAGACATCACCAGTGTGGCTCGATTCACTATCCTTGGAGAGAGAAGATTTTCTGGGAGGACTTTTTATTCTGCAAGGAGATGCCTGGCAGGACAACAAGTGAGGAATATTAAGACTCCTGGATGTTTTCGTGACTGAGGCTGGGAAAAATGAATGGATGGTGCAGTGGCAAGGACAATTTTGTGGAGTCAAGAGCACTGCAGTCACATATGCTTAGAAAACTTTGTAGGGAAATGAACACTGGGTGTGACACACTGCTATACCACACAGAAGTGTGATGGTTCTCTCAGGGGAGAGTTTTGCAACGTGTGTTTGAGCTACGCAGTTAGATGTCAGAATTTATGAGAATGTACAAACCAAACTGGCATATCTTACTGCTATATTCAGCTTGCTCAACAGTCTAAACCTTTATATGCAAGGAGGCTATGCATCTATCAGCAACCAGTGTTGGGCAAGCATCTAATCAGCAACAAAATCACTGCCTTCATGAAGAAAACAGCAATGTTCCCCCATCTTACTGAATTTCTCCACACAAACAACTTGTCTTTGGCCAAGGTAGTTGTGAACTCAAATGCCTGGGAATGGTTGTGGGATCCTTTTGCCCCAGCTGCAACAAGTGGGCTTACTGATAAGGCAGCTGTTGGACTAATTTTGTAAAGGTCTGATTTCAGCAGGGGCCTCATGCAGACTTTTGGCCCTCTGTCTCACAAGTATCCTGAACTCACTGCCAAGGCCATGAGAATATTGTCCCCATTTCCATCCACTAACCTATCGTTCTTCACTTTGGCTGCAAAGAAGACTAAGCACAAAGCTTGTCTGAATGTGGAGAATGATTTTAGAGTCTGTCTGTTGTTAAGAATAAACTAAATGTGTTGTGAAGGAGAGGCTCATCAAGTGAGTTATTGTAAAATGTGACATACAAATTGATTTAGCCTAATGCAAATTAAAGATTTCTGAATAGGCTTAATTATCATGTATTCTGTAAGTGTTCATGATTCATGTTCATGATTTGTTGTTTGTTCTACAATCGATATGTATAGGGAGCAATAAGTTCATTTGCAAAGTGTCACTTGCATAGGAAAGTCAGCAGTAGTCCAAAGCTAGCATGGTACATGTTGTATGTAGATACAATATTTGGCAATTTAAATTTGCTAAATCAAAGTTCACACTGCCTCCCTGTGGTAAAATACCAACAGCTCTTATGTTGAACACCATTCAGATTATTACAGAGAAAGTTTAAAAACTGAGAAAGCAGAGCAGTTATAAGAAAGTTATCATTTGAAGCATCTCTGCCACCAGTCTACGCAAACTGTTTCATTCTCACTATGTAACGAAAAGTTTGATTGGTCTACACCAAATAAGCAAGTGTGAAAGCACCAGTAACACATTACATTGAAGTTATATAAGCATAAGTTAATGCATTAGGTGTTATGAATGACAACAAACAATAATAGTTCTTTACAGCCTGTATTAATGTTGGTTAATTTAAAGATATACACTGTTGTTCATTGCTAGTTCTTAATTCAGGGGTGTCAAACTCAGTTCCTGGGCCACATCCCTGCAGAGTTTAGATTCAACCTTAATTAAACACACCTGATCCAGCTAATCAAGTCATTCTGGCTTATTTTAAAACTAACTCCCCCAGGACACCCGTCTTAATGCATTAACAAATGTTAAAGTTACACTATGTACATTTTTTTTTGTTCAGAATAAACAAAAAAATAATGAGTCAATTTGTCTTACCCTGATTCACTATGGTAAGCCTATTATAAGTGTTTATGTTTTAGACTGGACGGGATGGTTTTCATGGGAAATTGCATACATATCTCGTCATATCCATAAATAGAAAAAAGTTGCTCTGGGTACTTTGATGCATGTATTCTGTGGGAGTCGCACAATTAGCAAACAAATGTCTCCTGAATTTTGATGGTTCTCTTTCAAACATTTTCTCAGAAATATCACATTAGCCGCATTTCCACTGCCGGGCCAAAGGTGGGCGTGCTAGTGCGTGCCAGGGCCGGTCGCGTTTCCACTCTCACTTCCGGGGCTTGATTGTGCCTCTTCGGTGCTTCCTCGGTGCCAAAGGCACGGGTTTTTCGGCCCGCCGAAAACCTTGGTCCAAAGCGGGTCAGCTGGGGCTTGAGGCGCGGTCAAGGTGAAAGGCGGAGCTAATCGTAGTCAGGTCATGGTCTACACGCTGAAATGGATCGGGTTATGTGACGTTTGATCGAGGGAGGTGTGTTTAAGGGCGGTTTTTAGATCAGCGCTGCAGAGCCAGGCCCAGCCCGGCACACTGATAACCCTGGCTCGCACTGGCCCGACAGTGGAAAAGCGGCTAATGTTACTTTATGACCAGTTCAAGAGTGGAGTTGGCACCAGTTCGCCCAGTGCCCCACAGAGAAATTCTCCCCCTCCACCCATGGGGTTACATGGAGGGCAGAGGGCAGTTTTCAAAAGAATGTGTGGTGTGAAAATAATGAACTAATTCCCTAGGCATCCAGGCAGTGCACTGAGGGCACAGCATGTGAAAATAAAAACACAAAAACAAAATGATTCAGATCAGAACTACAATTCCCAGCTCCGCCGCTGGATGTTGCTGTTGCACAGAACACCCTTTGGTTTTATCCAAAATTAATCAGGGTTATGGTCTGCAGTTTGCTGTAAAAACACCACTTATCAACAGTGTGCTGAAGTCAGCTCAAACTTTAGAGGAAGATATACCCTCTTTATTGAGCAAAAGAGCAATTCGAATTGTTTTGCCGGAGGACAGCCATCATCACAGCTTTTACTCCCGGTACTTTGTCCCATTCTGGATTTGTGGAACCTCAAAAAAAAAAAAACACCTTAGGAAGTACGGAGACCTCCTACTCTCTTGGGAATGACAAATTCAAAATGCCCATGCTCAGTATCATTAAATTCGTCCTAAAGACACCACTGCCGAGCCCCCGGCTACATTGTGTGGACGTCGGACTGAGGACTAAGACAAGCACTGATTAACTCAGATGTTCAGTTTTCAAGAAGATTGAACAAAGCACAACTGTGTGACCTATATGTCTCCCTACAGTCAGCCAACTCCTAGATCCACTCCAGCCTCCAGAGCGACCAATCAAGTGAGCAAAACCCACAGGGCCCCAAACTTGCAGCATCACCGCCTTCCTTCCACACAAGATCATGCCCTTTTTGTGCACAGGGCTGGAGCAGTAAGGCCTTCAGTAAGCCTGGCCCGCACCCCAGATTCTGCCCAGTGAAAAGCCACACTCTTCTTTGCCCTCCAATCAACCTATAGCACCCACTTTTATTCAGGTCGTTGGAGACTTTGTGTGCCCATACGGTGCCTGGCGGGGCTCACCTGTCTGATTCTGTGAGCTGCAGGCTCCCGTTGGATGCTGTGCAAGCCCTCAAGTTGGTTGGTTAAAACCATTTGCGCCCAAGCAGGCTCCCGTCGGATGCTGCACAAGCCTTCCTGATTTGGAGGTTGGAGTCTTGTGTAAAAGTCAAGAGTTAAGACTCTTGTGGAGTCTTGTCCGGCCACTTACCTGTCCGATGCTGTGAGCTGCAGGCTCCCATCAGATGCTGAAAGACTCCTCCAGTCAGGTGGTGAAATTACTAGCACCCGTTCGACTGCTGATAAGGCTTACCTGTGTGATGTTGTGAGCTTCAGGCTTTCGTCAGATGCTGTGTGAGACCTTCCTGTTAGGCAGTTGGTAATCGCTCGGACCCCCGTTCAATTGCTGGCGGGACTTACCTGTCCGATGCTGTGTGAGCCCTCCCGAACAGGTTGTTGGAATCGCTCCCCACCCCCCCATTATATTATACTGGCGGGGCTTAGCTGTCCAATGCTATGAGCTGCAAGCTCCCATTGGATGCTAAGTTAGCCCTCTCAGTTAAGCAGCCAATCTCCTCATTAATGCCAATCTGTCAACTCGTGACATATTTTGGGGGGTTTTGCATATTTTATACTATATCTGAATATATGTAAGTACAAACTCATGAAATTATGTTTTATTAACAAAGTTCGGGAGGAGCATGTTCAGATTATCTATCCAGTCAATGCAAGAGGAAGCATATATATAGAGCTGACTTACCTCTGTTCCATGACAGTTTTTTACAGCATCCCTCCTCCACCCCAACTCCTCACTCCTATCCTAGCCAGGGATGGGGGGAGTACTCTGGGCTAGGGCCAAATTCTGAGCTCGGAGCACTCTCCTTGGACAGCACACCACATATGCATATTTTATTACTATATCTGATTATATGTAATCGCAAACTCATGAATGTGTTGCGCATTCTGCATGCACATTCTCTGTCAATGGAGAGATCGCTTAATGGAGAGATGGAGAGATTGCTCTTTTCTCGAGTCTGGGACTTTGCTGGGGCCAGTTTCTCTGAGAAAGGTGGTGACGATGGATGCATCACTCACAGGTTGGGGTGCAGTGTGTGAGGACAGGATAGAGAAATGTTAACAGCCTGTCTCAATCTAGAATGCAGACAACATAACAGCAGTGGCCTATACACGCTCCCCTCAGCTTTACAGTCTGGCCGGAAACTGATCATGTGGGGCATTTTCATTCATTACGGGCGACGCATATGCCAGGAATAATGAATGCGGTGGTGGATCTCCTATCCAGAGCAAATGCTCTCTAAATGGAATGGACTCTGCACCCTCAGGTAGTGAGCCAGTTGTGAGAGATGTTCGGCCGAGTTGCCGCAGATCTCTTTTCCTTGCACTTAAACCCTCAGTGCCCTCTATTCTTCTCTCTGGTGAGAGACAATGCGCCTATGGGTGCTGGATATGGATGCTCTGGTGCATCAAATGCACTGTGGTAAACATTTCCTCCACTGATTCTGATCATGCCTTTTCGAAGAAGAGTCCTGAACTGGCCAGGGAAGTTGTGGCTGACAGAGATAATTCAACTCTTATGCGACCAGCCTAGGCCTCTCCTGTTGTGTGAAGAGATCTTTCACCCAGCCATGGACAAAGTGGCTCACTTAGCTCAGCCCATGAGAAGCATTATGGGTTTGCCTCCAAGGGTGATTGAAACAATTAAGAGCACAAAAGCAGCTTCACAGTGCTCTCCGTATGGTGGGAAATGGAATGTTTGAGCAATGGTGCACACAGACACATTGTTCCTACTCTGTTTGGTTGTGGATGTTTTTTACTTCCTGAAGGAGCTTTTAAACAAGGGCAGATCCTTTTCTACAAGAAATAATGTATATCTGGCTGCAATTTCTGCATGCCATGTGGGGATTGACAGAAACACCATAGGTCAACACCAGCTTGTATGGAGGTACGCAGCAATAGAACAGGGTTTCAAAGCCACTGATTCTGCGGTGGAATCTGTGGTCCTTAATGTCTTATCTCAGTCCCCTTTTGAGCCTATTGATTTATAGCACCTTTTGCTAAAGGTTGCTTTATTATTGTATCTATTGATTATTAAGTGGGTTAGTGAACCTCATGCTTTTTTTGTTCATAACTTGTATGCTGTTTGCTACGGATTACTCTAAAGTAACTCTCAAAACTAATCCAGCTTTTGTACCTAAAGTGAGCAAGTCAGCTCTCACCTGTAAGCAGGTGGATTTACTGGCTTTTCATCCACCGACTTTTTCCTCATCGGAAGATGAGTGGCTTCTTTGTTTGTGCCCTGTCCTTGCTTTGCATCACTATGTGAACAGAATGAAGGCACTAAGGAATAAGGGTAAACCTATTTCACGTCAGTGCCTGTCCCACTGGGTGGTGGAAGCTGTTATATTAGGTTATAATAGCATGGGTTTTGGTCCTCTGGAAGGGCTGAGAGCTCATTCTACCAGAGGTATGGCTACCTCATGGGTACTGTTTAAGGGCGTTTTAGTTCAGAACATATGTGCAGCATTAAAGGTACAATATGTAAAATTTTTGCAGTAAAATATCCAAAAACCACTAGGCTAGTGTTATATATTTTGTCCAGCTGATTACAAACAATAGCTCTAATGTTTTCAACTACTTGTAAATCATGAGAAAATTCCCATTGTAAACAGTGACACGGGGCAGTGCAGTCGCCTGTCAATGACGCAGTTACCTTTGTTACTGCCTTTACTGACGTAGAAACCACATGACAACAGTGGCTTGGACAAATGCGGAAGTAGTGTCTAGCGTCCAGCAAACCACTAGCTTGCGTCAAGTAGTTCCTTATTTACTTCTTGCACGTTTTATGGTGGATTATGTTACTTATTTATGGAACATAATTACTGTTTAACATCTGCCGCTGGTTCTGTCGACAAGGACAGCTCCCGTAAACTCATGACCGGAAAAGCGGAAGCGGTGCCGTCGACTGTGTCATAATAAAAGTCCCGCTGCTCGTGAGGCGTGTGTTGATCAATCGCTCAAGCTCCTCGTTCAGCTCCCGCAACACTCGCTCCTGCTCTGCTTCATACTACAGTAAAGTTAATAATCGCATCCACGAACCAATCCCTATTCTTTTGCACCGTCCGTTGAGATGGAGACCACATGTCCCAAGTTTCCGCTCTAAAACTTGGCGTCATCAAACTACGCCTTTGTTTTGAATAGGCTTCTAGCGACCTCTAGCGGAAAAAAATATCACAAATTGTACCTTTAAGTTGGGCTTCGCCTCACACTTATGTTCGATTTTATAGACTGGATGTCACAGAACCATCATTGGCTCATTCTGTCCTGATTGTATTAAAAAAAATTAAAAATGCTCTTTCATGAGATGTTTTTGTTTTTAGTTTTCCTTCTATTCTTTCTGTTCTGGGAATAGTTTGGTAGTGGGCATTTTCCTGGTTTCAGAAAGAAAGAATGGTTCTTGAGGTGATGCAAGATCAGTGTACCTGGAATGAACGCTTTCAGAAAAAGGTTATATGGACTGAGGAAGGAGTTAAGATGGAAGATGTAGATAAAAGTTGGTCGTTTTTCTCCTAACCATGTAGATGAGAGAATAGGGGGTATGAACCGTAATGTCGGAAAGGCTGGGGAGAATGGACGGGTTGCAAATATGGCCGAAAGGGACTTTGTCACTACTGATTTTCTCCATCAAATCTTTCCATCTTGTGTTTGCTGTACCAAAGTTTGTGCCAGAGACATATAAATCAAATAAACTTCAAACAACACATTCAGTCTAAAGGACTTTATTATTAATCCATAGAGTGAATGAACAGTTTTACTCATCCTCTGACTGAAATGGGGTTATCTACAAATGCATTAATGAATTGGTATTTTTACACAATTTAAAAATTACACAACACACTTACAAGCAATGTGTAAAAAACAAAAGGAGGTGTGCTGTTCTACATTTTTACGTTTAACCAACTGTCCATCTGATGGTGTCAAGGGATGATTTCTCTCTACTGCAGTTTTATCACAGAGTTCTACACTTGTTTATCACTGGTTTATCTGTCAAGAAAACTGATTTATGATCCCATGCATTACTGAGTGTTTCTTATGAAGAATCTGGTGAGAAGAAACAGCACAGTCACAAGATGCACAAAAGAAAAACAACAACAAGTGTGAGGGGTTTGGCTCAAGCAAAGATGGTCTCCTCTCTCCTCTTCTTGGTAAGGATGGTGCCGGGTTTGTGCTGGGCTTCTGGGTGATTGGCCAGCTCGGGCGGGCAGGTGGACACGGGGCTTTCTAAGATGGCCTGTTTCAGGTCGTAGAACACAGAAGAGTCTTCTTTGGTCAGGAATGTCATCGCCATACCACTCTTTCCAGCACGACCCGTTCGGCCAATACGATGGATATAGTCTGAGAAAAGCAACGTTAAAAATTAATCCTCAAAATGGGCACAGTAAACAGGATGTCCCCTAAAATAACAATTTAACAGTTCTAAAGGGAAAAAGGTTTAATGGATAAAGTGACAGAAATGATGTCGGACTTACCCTCAATGTTCTTGGCCATGTCGTAGTTGAGGACCATGGAGACATCGTGGATGTCGATACCTCTGCCTGCCACATCTGTGGCCACCAGGATGTCCTTAGCTCCGGCCTTCAGGTTGGACAGGGCGAACTCTCTCTGTTCCTGACCTTTACCACCATGAAGTGTACAAGCATTGTACTGCACAAGAGAGGAAAAGAAAGATTGAGAGTT
Organism: Chanodichthys erythropterus; assembly: GCF_024489055.1. NCBI lineage: Eukaryota > Metazoa > Chordata > Actinopteri > Cypriniformes > Xenocyprididae > Chanodichthys > Chanodichthys erythropterus. Next base: position 13,259,308 of record NC_090240.1, read on the forward strand.
ATTGACTGAAAGTTATTTCTATAAAGAATTACAGACAGTAATAAACACTGTGTACTCACTCCCATCTTCTCCAGAGACTTAGCCAGCACATCACAACCCTTCTTTTGGTTAACGAAGATGATGATGGGCGGCTCGAAGCCACTTGCCAAAACTTCCAGCAGCTTCTTCCTGTTTACCACACAAGAACATTTGCAAGAAAAGGTTTAGTACATTTCTAATGACAGCTTCCACTTGAATATGAGGGGTTACAGTTGATGTGTGCGCTCTGACCTCTTTTCACCCTCAGACATGAGGATGACCTTCTGCTCCACTCTCTCGTGTGGTTTGCCTGCAGAGCCGATGTACACAACCGCAGGCCGTCGGAGGTAACTTCTGGCCAAACGCTCCACTGCAGGAGGCATAGTGGCTGTAAACATGACCGTCTGAAAAAAGAGAGGGGACATGCAATAATATGAAATTAAAAGAGGAAAAAGGGAACTAAAGTAAGCAACAGAATATGTGACTTCATTTCATAATGGGGAATCAGAATCAGTTATTTCCTTTTTAAACTGTGATAACTCCATATCTGTTACCTGTCTGTATTTGTGTTTGCCTGACTCAAAGTTCTGCATCATTTTTTCGGGGTCCTCAGCATCATCTGTGTCTGGCTTCTGATTAGTCACAGGAATGTACTCCAGAATCTTCTGGACATCGGGTTCAAAGCCCATGTCAATCATTCTGTCGGCTTCATCCAGTACTACATACGTGCACCTGCTCAGGACGAGGTATCGGTTTTCCAACACATCGATCAAACGACCAGGTGTGGCTATGACGATCTGAGAATGAGGAAGCAAAACACATCAGATCTACAACTACAGTGAGCTTATCTATTACTAATGCAGACATTGACCAGTGTTATTTTAATATCACTAAATATAGAGATACTGTTTATTAGTTTTTATTTTTGTATTTTCTGTTTTCATTTTAGTAATGTTGTTCGTCATTTTTATTTATTTATTTATTTTTTTATTTTTTTAATGTCTATATTCTTTTTAGCAACTTATTTCAGTTTTAGTTATTTTACTACAAGTTAAACTAAATGAAAATGTTGCTTTGGCAACTAGCTGAAATAAGTTATATATATGCATTTCAAGTAACAAAATGTTTAATAACCCTGACAACAACTGCATAAAATGATTAAACATGAATAATTAATGACAATTGGCTAATGGAAGGTATTTTACGCTCACCTCGCAACCCATCCTGAGTTTGAACCCTTGATCCTCTCTGGATATTCCACCAATCACGGCTACTGTCCGGATCCCCAGCGGTTTGCCGAATTTTATGGTCTCCTCCTCGATCTGCTGTGCCAGCTCACGAGTTGGGGCCAGAATTACAGCATAAGGTCCCTGATCAGAGTCCTCAATCCTACAGTCAAACACACACACAAAGTTTCCCATATTTTATCCGATTCCTCAGAACATGTGTTGGCACATAAAAGTGTGACAGAGAAAAGTGAGCTCACCTGTCAATCTTAGGTAGAGTGGTGATCCAGACCAACAAGGGAATGAGGAAGGCGGCGGTTTTACCGCTACCAGTCTCGGCCACACCAATGATGTCGCGGTTCTGTAGACCAATAGGAATGGCCTGCCTCTGGATAGGTGTAGGATCCTGACGAAGAATGAACATTTAAAGAAAACATTTTTAATATATACAAAAACACATTTACATGGATGGATGCCATACGTCATGAGCATTTTTAAACATTCGCAGAACAATCTAATTATGTCATAATTTGGAAACACAGCAAACAGAAACACACTGACCTTATAGCCACACTTTTCGATGACCTCCAGAATGTGTGGCGGCAGTGAATACTCCTTCCAGTTGCGGATGGGGTTGGGGATCTTCCCTCCTTTGGTGGTGATGCTGTAGTCCTCTCTGAAAATTCTCCAGTCTCTGTCTGTCATCTCATCCAGCTTCTTCTGAGACCAGTGTCGGTCATCCCAGCGCTGCTTGGCCTCCTTCTTTCGGACCTTCTTCAGCCTCAGTCTGTGAAATTACATAATTAATACCATATCCATTAAAACTGTGAACATTTGATTATAATTTCCATTTTCTATAATAGAAGCATTAGCGCTCCCTTGTGTCAGGTACAACCCTGTCATTGGGTGTTTTTGTTGAAAACATAAAATATTTCACAAAATTGCTCTTTTTACGATTTAAAAGGTACAATTTGTGATATTTTTTTCCGCTAGAGGTCGCTAGAAGCCTATTCAAAACAAAGGCGTAGTTTGAAGACGCCAAGTTTTAGAGCGGAAACTTGGGACATGTGGTCTCCATCTCAACGGACTGTGCAAAAGAATAGGGATTGGAGTCTGGAAGAACTCTTGTTCGTGGATGCGATTATTAACGTTACTGTAGTATGAAGCAGAGCAGGAGCGAGTGTTGTGGAGCTGAACTAAGCTTGAGCGATTGATCAACACACACCTCACGAGCAGCGGGACTTTTATTATGACACAGTCGCCGGCGCCACTTCCGCTTTTCCGGTCATGAGTTTACGGGAGCTGTCCTTGACGACAGAACCAGCGGCAGATGGTAAACAGTAATTATGTTCCATAAATAAGTAACACAATCCACCATAAAACGTGCAAGAAGTAAATAAGGAACTGCTTGAAGCAAGCTAGTGGTTTGCTGGACGCTAGACACTACTTCCGCATTTGTCCACGGCACTGTTGTCATGTGGTTTCTACGTCAGGTAAGGCGGTAACAAAGGTAACTGACGTCATTGACAGGCGACTGCACTGCCCCGTGTCACTGTTTAGAATGGGAATTTCTTATGATTTACAAGTAGTTCAAAACATTAGAGATATTGTTTGTAATCAGCTGGACAAAATATATAACACAAGCTTATTGGTTTTTGGATATTTTACTGCAAAAATCTTACATACCTTTAACATAATTGTTATCTACTTTAATACAGTTTAAAATGTAATTTATTCCTGTGATGTCGAATTGGAATTTTCAGCATCATTACTCCAGTCTTCAGTGTCACATGTTCCTTCAGAAATCATTCTGATATGATGATTTGATGCTCAAGAAACTTATCATCAATGCTGAAAACAGTTGTACCAAATATTTTTGTGGAAATGTGATGCTTATTTCAAGACTTGAAATATCAAAAGAACATTTATTTGCAATAGAAAATTGTGACATTATAAATGTTAGTCACATTTGATATTAAAAAAAAAAAAAAAAAAAGCCCAAATGAGGTATATACTGAATACTGAATAAAGTGTGTGGATCTTACTCTTCTTGCTCCTTCTCTTCAAGTGTTCGTCTCTTCTCCATCAGGTCTCCATAGAATCGGGACTGGTCTCTCTTCTGCTGCTTGAGGTCGATGCCGGCGATGAAGCCTCGGCCGTACAGCTGAACTTGATGCTTTTCTTTATAGCTAAACACAAACAGTCTTGTGTTGTTAACTAACTCTTTAGCTCCTCTCTCACATATACTACATACATATGTAAAACGAGTGACCTAAGGAAGCCATGACCAAATGCAATGCAATAAAATATACAAAAAATAATCTGGACATTCATGTGCAGTTATTTGAGGTGTCTCAATACATGCTTACATTGGATTGTAGTCGGTTGATGTGTCTTCAGATGCATCCCACTCAAAGACAAACTTCCTGTCATTCAGATGGCGTGTACGCCGCCGTTTCTTCATCCCGCCAAGATATCGCTCCTAAAGAGAAAATAAGTATTGGTTCACTATCTGTCAAAGACACATATCCACCTAATGCACTTCAATGCACAGCAGGGAAAGGGAAAAACACATGGAAAGATGATATTCTGTGGGCAGAAACTGCTCTAAACGTGCAAATGAATTTCATAGATTTTATTTTGGCCAACATTTGCTTTACATATTCCCAAAGGCATATTTAGTAACAGTTTACTCAATATTAAAAACTTGACACTTTTTCTACCTGACACATTCTGCTAATTCTGTGCAATCTAGTATTTCTACATTTTTACCTATACCCTGTCTGGCATAGGTAATATAGGTGTATGTTTAAAATAGGGCTGTCAAGTGATTACATTTTTTTAATTGAATTAATTACGCAATGTGGCGATTAATCTAATTAATCGCACATTAAATTTGACTGAGTAACTTAAAGTCATTATTGTGCTAAATGAGAAAAGCATCACATAGACATTACAAAAAGTAGCTTTAGAAAAAATTTTTTTTTATTTGATTCAACATAGAATTTATTACACAAACTTTTAGGCTTTAACAGCCATGAGTGTGAGTAAATGACGACAAAATTTTAAATTTTGATTGAACTATACCTTTAATGGGATTTTTATTAATATGAAAAAATTAAATATTTTTTGAATGTAAATAATACTCTAAATAAGAAAAATAAAACTGCCAGTAGGTGGCGGTAAATGTCTAAATGAGTAAGTCAATAGCTGCGTCTGATTTCGAAGGCTGCGTCCTCCGGAGGTCGCATTTGTCGACCGCATACTTCATTGAGGCGGTCTCATGAAAAGTAACTGTTAGATTACAAAGAGAGAGAGATATTACAGTAATTTACACCTCACGAGGAATAACAGGCAAATCTGAGCAAAAGTCTATATTATAACAATATTATAACACCAGGGTGTCTACAGATATAAACAAATTAAAGTCTTTTAGACCTTTTTAATAACACCGTATATGAAATTTAAGACCAAACCTACGATAGAAATACGCATGATAGCCTAAATATTAGACATGCACGAATCTGGATAAATTAAGAAACAAATTTTTTTTCAAACAGAGATCACGATTCTCCAACAATTCTGAACAGACTACTAAACAAGACATTTACTAGAGGTTCTGACAAAGTGCTAATTGCTTTGAATGAATAATTCAATGACTTATAAGTTTTTTTTTGCTTTTTTTTTTGCAAATTTCTTGAATTAATGATTCAATGCAAAATACATTTTTAAACAGTCTCATCGCCACCTAGTGGCATAACGATGTAATTGATAAAATAGTTACTTTCAAAAGGTGATTCACTCTATTTTGATTGCTTAGACATCAGTGTTTATTAGGGCTGTCAATCGATTCAAATATTTAATCACGATTAATTGCATGATTGTCATGTGTTAACTTGTGATTAAGTGCATATTTTAATTTGTATCTTTACATTATTTCCATAAAACATCTAAAGCTCAACCAAACAGCTGATCATAGCTGTACAGTGCGGGTTTTTATTTCTCATCTGCATAAATATATCTGGTAGTAGAGCTAATGCAAGGACTAGAAATCAATTGGGTCTATATTATTATTTGTTTATATCCTTTGCCTTTTTATTTATTTATTTATTTATTTTTTCAAATGTTTGAAAGAACAATAACAATTGTCATCATTGTGGAGTTATCCTTTGCTGAAACTTCCTCATCGCTGTGGAGAGTGCAGTGATATAAATATGAGGAGAAAAAAAAGGGCTTTGCTCTGATATCTTGAATTTTGGGGGCATTTCAGAGTTATTTTTCCCCATAACTAATTAATTAAATGAACACACTAAATTGACAGCCCTAGTTTAAATACTATTTAATTTGCCTATAAGATTACTCTCATTCAAGACAAAGATCTAAAGAATTGGTTAGTGTTTTCTCCAGCTGAATAGATGAAGACAGTGTCAAACTCATCACCTTGATGGCCTGCAGCTCTTTTCCTTTGTCTTTTTCTTCTCTAATCTTCTGCCGTCCATCATCCTCATCATTCCCATTGTTCTCTCTTTCCATCCGCTCCCTTCTTTCCCGCCGTTCACGCTCCTGCGGATCCTCTGCAAATTAGATAAAGCAAGATGATGAGAAAAGATAAAAAACAAAAATTATAGTCAACATTCAGGAGTGCACTAGCACATAGATGGCTTCAAAGCTAATAGACAGACTAAATGCTACAAAACTCCAATAAAAGTATAACCATGTTTCTACAGACGCTATTTGTTCTAGCCTCTCACCTAGCATCTTTCTACCAATGTCCTGAAATACTCTTCTTTTCTTCCTCTCATCCTCCACCTGTTTACGGCGTTCCTCTGTCTGCTGCTCTCTCCGTTTGATGGCTTCAGCTTCTCGCTCCGCTTTGGACAAGAACTTGGGCTGTGACAGGAGGATATGTTTAAGAAACAAAAAAAAAAGGAGTGCACTAATTTGCATGAATATATAGAAGCACTTTACCTTAGACTCTGCCTCTTCTTCTGCCTTCTTCTTTGCAAGCAGCTCTTCAAGAGAGAGAGGCTGCACCTGAAACAGATTGCAGAAAAGTCCAAGTCAAAAAAATACACAATATACAACTTTCAAACTTGAAATGTCTTCTAATTGGGCACCTTCTTTTTCTTCTTCTCATCTTCCTCATCTTCCTCTTTTTTCACATCCTTATCCCTCTTTAATTTCAAATCCTTGGATTTTGGAGAATTGCTCCTGAGGAAAAAAAAACAAAAAAAAAACTTTATAACTAAGTACTAACATATTTACATTATTTTAATTTAAATATTTAAAATGTCTAAACATTGTATGCATATATATACACACACACACTGTTTTTTTTCCACTGTAGCCTACAAATTACATTAACCCCTATAATAATATTTTTATATAAATATAATAATATAATAATATATATATATATATATATATATATATATATATATATATATATATATATATATATATATATATACACACAAATATATAAATATATACTCATACATACAGGGGTTTGACAAAATAACGTGAACAGCTACAGTGAAAAAAAAACAAACATTGTGATTATCTTTTATTTATATTTTTATCTTAAGCCTGGTCAGACGTCCAAATTTATTCCAAAATTTAACAAGAGCATATTTAAGGCCCGTTCTCACCAAGTATGATAACTATGAAGAATGTCGGTCAATTCAACATAAACAATTTCTCGTTCTTCGTTTAAGGGTAAATAGAAGTTCGAAATGCGTGACCAGCGATATACTGTAAACCAGGGGTCTCCAAACTCGGTCATGGAGGGCCACTGTCCTGCAGAGTTTATCTCCAACCCCAATTAAACACACCTGAACCAGCTAATTAAGGTCTAATTAGGTATACATCCAGGCAGCTGTGTTGAGGCAAGTTGGAGCTATACTCTGCAGGACAGTGGCCCTCCAGGACCGAGTTTGGAGACCCCTGCTGTAAACGAACATCTGACGCCACCCACACTGCTGAGATCGACAGAATACAGATGAATATGTAAATATATGGCGTGCACTTTCTTCTCAGTTACAAAATAAACATAACAAAAGTGAGAAAACAGCAAGCATTTTTTATAAAAAAGCATAAGAAAAGAATCTGATCATAACATGGGTATGTTAGCACGAGCTCTGCAAATTAGCTCTCCAGTCATGTCACATTTAATTGTACATATGACATGGTATTTTAAAGCTTCACAGACACATTCAGGGGACACCTTAGACTTTTATCACATCTTTTGAAAACGTGTTCTACGGCACCTTTAAACCAGGCAAGGGTGTAGAGTTACATTCAAGCTATTTTAAGGCATGAAGATTTTTTTTTTTACAGGAAAAAACGTTAAATGTGTCATTTGGTGATCAAATATGAGTTAAGGAATAAAATTATTGGCTACAGGCCAGGGGGACTTTAACTGGTGACAAGTAAAACCACAGTATTTTGCAAAAACAATGTTCAGTACATCACCAAAAAACATTCAAATTTGCAAGCATCTTCTTGACATCCTTATTGTTCAGCCCTGAAAAGGTTTGTGAGGCAAGTATGATTCAAACCTTGATTTCTTGGATCGGTCTTTGTCCCGTCTGTCCCTGATTCTTTCTCTGTCTTTGCGGTCCCTGTCTCTGTCCTTCTCTCTGTCTCTTTCTTTGTCTTTTTGACGACGATCTCTAAAAACAGATAAGCAGAGCTAGAGTTAGATTACAAATGATTATCATCAGTCACATGAGAATAGGAGAGTATAAAGCCCTACACACCGGTCTGGAGACTTGGATCTGCTGCGGGAGCGCTTGCGTTCACGAGACCGATGCCGTTTGCGTTCTCTGCCCGGAGATCCCTTCCGATCGCGTTCCCGGGAGCGAGAGCGACTGCGCTTACGGGCCTCCCGCTCCTTCACTGCGCTGTCCAGCTCCTTCTTGTCAGAAGACTCGCCAGCCATCTGGACAGAGGAGGAAAACAAGGCCAGATGCATTATGTTGTGACGCATATTTATGAGACAAGTTTACAGCTAATCTGGTTTTAAGTACAAGACTAATTGTTATATATTACGCATACATTTTGGAGATATGTTTGTTTCCAAACAACACTGTGCTTGTTTAGGGAAAATTAGTCATATTACATTAAATGCAGTCATTAAAAACATAGCTGAAATATGTAACTATACAATTACACGTGCAATAATGACAAAACGCACTGGAGTTTTCATAATATCGTCTAACTCCACAGTGAAGGCGCAGCTCTGAGCACAGCAATGGCCTGCTGCCTTCAATAAACAAAACCTTTAAGAACCAGAACAAGACTATAACGAGTAAAACAAATTTATTAAGAACACGTCAACTGTGCTGATATTAAAAATAGAAGAAATTTCATGCAGTTACTTACTTTAGGGATCAGAATCAAGACGCTTGCGAAGCCTGTGCGTTTCACTAAGCCGCCATTTTGTTTGGCGTCAACATATGACGGACTTCCTGTGAGGGATTGTGGGAGATGTAGTCCAAAACTACTTTCCAAAGCCCTGGGGCCAGTTGCATAAACTTAGTCACTATATTAAGACTGTGTCTTAAAAACTAGTTTGACCAACTTGCAGTTAACCAAGGGGTAATCAACGTTATTTTTCCAATTATTCCAATCTACCTTTTTATGTAACAGACTTTAAAAAATTAGGACCACTCTTCAAGACAAAAATTTGTCTTAAAAGATTAGTCCACTTTTAAATAAAATTTTCCTGAAAATGTACTCACCCCCATGTCATCCAAGATGTTCATGTCTTTCTTTCTTCAGTCGAAAAGAAATTAAGGTTTTTGATGAAAACATTCCAGGATTTTTCTCCTTATAATGGACTACAATGGACTCCAGACGGTTGAAGGTCAAAATTACAGTTTCAGTGCAGCTTCAAAGGGCTTTAAACGATACCAGACGAGGAATAAGAGTGTTATCTCATTTAAGAAAAAAATTATGTGTTTTATATAAACAAACGTTCACCTTCTAAAGCCCCGGGTATACTTCACTTTCCGTGTCCGCACGTCTTTCAAAGTATACTACACCACGGATGCGCGCAGATGACCGCGTTCGTCACATGTGCAGTACAGCTCTGACATCGGAGAGCAGCACTGAGTCGTGTCATCAACATGACATTCACTGGGCATGATCGGAGAAGAAAAGAAGTGCATCCTTTCCCATATTTTACTTATCCCCCTCCATGAATTTGCCACCCTAAACACGTCTTTGTACTCTTTAAACATGAATTGTACAAATGTGGTTATTTTCTAATCTCTTCGCTCAAACGCTCGTCAAGTTCACTGTCCATTGTCATGTTTTTCTGTTTTTTCAAGCGTGTTGTTTTGTCTTTTCACACTCTTCTTTGACGGCAGAACACTGTGCTCAATACTGTGCGTATTGCCACCTAGTGGACTCTTCTATACTGCTTGCGCATGTGCTGTTGCACGCGGACTGTCCGTGCGGTCTTGAAATTTGGCCTGCACGCGGCCAGGGTGTTCGGCCGGCCGCGAGCCCTCCACATGACGAAAATTACGGCCGAAGTATACCCGGGGCTTAAGTGCTTCCACCGAAACCGCACTGTCGTATTCTTCAAAAAGCTTACGCTGTATGTTCTACACCTTCCCTATTCTACTTACTGAACGAACGCAGCCCCAGTTACGTTTTTTTTGTAAGTTGAATAAGGAAGGCGTAGGACATACGGCGTAAGCTTTTTGAAGAATGCTGAAAGTGGAAGTACGTCCAAGGCGATATTTTGTGTTTATAAAGCATATACAGTTGTATTTTTTTCGAAAATGACTGATCGTTTCGCTAGATAAGACCTTTATTCCTCGTCTGGTATCATTTAAAGCCCTTTGAAGCTGCACTGAAACTGTAATTTTGACCTTCAACCGTTTGGGCTCCATTGAAGTCCACTATGAGGAGAAAAATCCTGGAATGTTTTCATCAAAAACCTTCATTTCTTTTCGACTGAAGAAAGAAAGACATGAACATCTTGGATGACATGGGGGTGAGTAAATTATCAGGAAAATTTTATTTAAAAGTGAACTAATCCTTTAACTGACTAGTCCAAGTGGTTTATGCAGCCCGGCCCCTGAATTTGCTATAATAATAATGTAAAGGAGAATTCTGTTTCCCAAAATGTATTTATTTTATGCTTTTGTTTATTCATTTTGTTCAAAACAATAAACTATGTGCCATTTTGTACAATTTTAAATTATGTTTAAATTATTATAAATAATTTAGGCCTATAATAAACACGCTATATTTCATAAAAATAGTCCATTTTAATATCATGTTGACTTTAAAATGTATAACCCACTAGGTTGTTATTAAGCCAGCCACATGTGAAATTTGGAAGAAAAAAAAATCCCCATGAAAGGCGTCTATTGTACATGTTATTCAGGGCTTGGCCACAGGGCAGATCATTTTAACAACTGCTTATTCTGGAAATGTGTGTGCTATAGTAAACGCTGCTCTGTTACAGGGAATAATAGGCTATATGGCCAGCGAAGGGGGAGCTGGAGCACACTTGAACAGTCCATTATGGAAGGTGAGCAGGATGAGTGGAGATCGTGGACATGAGCGCGAGAGAGGCGCGCGGATGGAGGCGGGGGTTCGGCTCGGGATGCGGAGTGAGGAGGAAAGACTCCAGACTTTCCACAACTGGCCCAGAGATGCGCCCGTGAGCCCTGCTGAGCTTGCCCGGGCTGGCTTTCACTATCTGGGATACGGGGACACGGTGCAGTGCTTCTGCTGTGATGGGATCCTGAGGCACTGGGTTCATGGAGACACTCCGCGGGGGGAGCACGAGAGGCACTTCCCCGCATGCGGCTTAATGATGGGCAGGGATGTGGGGAATGTTCCGCTGGGCTCGTCCGACTCTGTGGATGGGCAGCTCTTGAGTCAACTGCAGCGGCTGACCGTGGACGAGCAGGTGTTGTCCGGGCAGGCGGCGTATCCGGAGATGGAGTCAGAGGACAACAGGTTGTCCACCTACCAGAACTGGCCCACAGGAGCATCAGTGCAGCCCGATGCTCTGGCGCGAGCTGGATTCTTCTATACAGGTGCGTCTCTGGCTAAAGGGATGTTTTGGGAAAAGAAACTGCAACTGAAATGTACAATGTTTGGGATTGTATGTGCTTTCGATTCATCACAGGACCAAAACTTAGTTGCTTCTGCTTTCTGCGCTCACAGTCACGCGCGCGGCGGTCATGCGCACGGTGAATGAACGGAATGAACGAGAGGCCGCGAGCGCAGTGCAGCCCAGCCTCACAGCAGCGCGTGCTGCTCATTATTCTGAAAGCAACAGTGTGTTTCTGCCTATTTCTTATACAAATAATATGCATTCAAAATGGCATATCATTGTTTGTTCTCAGTAAAGAACAAAGCAATTAATTCTGTTAACTTTAAAATTCTCAAAATTGTTTTGACCACAATAAAGGATTAGTTCACTTTCAAATTAAAATTTGTGGATAATTTACTCACCCCCATGTCATCCAAGATGTTCATGTCCTTCTTTCTTCAGTCGAAAAGAAATGAAGGTTTTTGATGAAAACATTCCAGGATTATTCTCCTTATAGTGGACTTCAATGGCCTCCAAACGGTTGAAGGTCAAAATTACAGTTTCAGTGCAGCTTCAAAGCGTTCTACACGATCCCAGATGAGGAATAAGGGTCTTATCTGGAGGAACCATCGCTCATTTTCTAAAAAAAAAAAAATAATATACGTTTTAACCACAAATGCTCATCTTGAACTAGCTCTCTTCTTGGTCAAAGTTTGAAATAATTATGTATTTGCACTAGCATATTGTATATGACAATTTAGTTCAAACTTTGACCTGTGGAGGGCAGTAATACTCTTTGCAGTGTCTACACTGCTGGAATTCAAATAGAGAAGAAGAGAGCTAGTTCAAGATGAGCATTTATGGTTAAAATGTATAATTTTTTTTTTTTTTTTTTAGAAAATGAGCGATGGTTTCTCTAGATAAGACCCTTATTTCTCGTCTGGTATCATTTAAAGCTCTTTGAAGCTGCACTGAAACTGTCATTTTGACCTTCAACCATTTGAAGTCCACTACAAGGAGAATAATCCTAGAATGTTTTCATCAAAAACCTTAATTTCTTTTCAACTGAAGAAAGAAAGACATGAACATTTTGGATGACATGGGGGTGAGTAAATTATCAGGAAAATTTAATTTGAAAGTGAATTAATCCTTTAAATTTATTACTGATAAAGAGCATTAAAGGTGCAATATGTAAGAATTTTGCAGTAAAATATCCAAAAACCACTAAGCCAGTGTTATATATTTTGTTCACTTGAATACTTAAAATATCCCAAATGTTTCTAACTATTTGTAAATCGTGAGAAAATTGCAATTTTAACCAAGGCTCCGGGACGTGTGAGGAGTCGCCTGTCAATGGCGTCATACCCACGTTTCCCTCGGTCTGCCCCGGTTTCCGTTTTTTTTGTAGAAACAATGAAAACACCAAAGACGCTTTAATATATCACCTTTTAATAGACAAGGGAACAAATGTTTTGATATATTTATAGACGGAAAACGAATTGTTGTTATATAGCTCAACATGTTTAGTCTTATTGTTTAAATCAATTTTCTTGATTTTTTGCGAGTCTCATGCTTTACCATGCCTCAGAGAAAAACACTATTTTGTGAAGTAGCTAACATAGCATAATCAGATGCAGCTTTATTTTTAGTAACAGTAATACAGCATTTTCTCAATCATACAATACGTTTTAAAATTAATTGCATGCCATTTATCAACACAATCATCCAGCATTTAATATGATATTGTAAAATCGATCTATCTTACTGCAGTGTGTAACAGAGTCTCACAGCAGCCGCCGAGCGAACGCTCAGAGTAACGTTATAACATCATTTTCAACACTCTCAAATGTATCTAATATGATAAACAGAGCTGCGTTACCTCATACTCATGACCGGAAAAGCATAAGCGGCGCCGGCAACTGTGTCATAATAAAAGTCCCACTGCTCGTTTCACATGTAACTGTAACTGTAACAGAAGAACGGACCAAAACAGTGGGGTTTTTGCGGCGTTTTTTTCCAGTATTTTCTTTTTTCCCTCATGGCTCTACCCGCTGTCCAGCTCCTCTGCCTGGAGTAGGGAGACTGCTCGCTGGAACAACACACCAGTGACTTTCTCCAGCTTGCGTGCCAGACTAACTTCCCGGACCGCTCGCTCTCTATCTACTATCACACTGGCCTGAGCGAGCGGTCCAAGGCACGCATTCCAGCGGGCGGTCCAACGGAGGACTTCGCCGCATACATGGAGTGGGTGCTGGTGAACAACAACTCTCCGTTCACCATCTGCCCTGCTGAGGATGACACTAGCACCGCTCCACATCCAGAGACCAGCCACCCGCCACCGACTACGTGCATGATGGAGAGACGAGAGCCCACCGCAGACCGTGGAGTTCAACCTGCCGGGACGAGCGAGACCAAACCTGAGGAGAGGATGGAGAGAGAGTCGTCGCACCGGGGTGTGAACCGCAAGGTGTGTCTGACCAGGTGCGTGAGCCTGTTACATTGTGTGCTGCCGAGGGAGTGTTAGTGGAGTTCGAGGTCTGGGAGGAGAGCCTCATTACAAACTCACCGCGGTGGATGGGATCGCTATGGCCACTGAAACCACTGAAGTTATTGGATGTGTTTGAGGAGTTTAAGTCCCTATGTCTCTTTTCCCTGCTGGTCCCGTCCAGCCCTGAACTGCCCATCTCCCTGCTCCGCCTCCAGCCTTTGAACCCAACACATCACCACGGGCTGTCGATGCGTCGCCTCCGCCGTGGCTCCTCCCTCCCTCGGCTTCACCGGAAACCCTCAGCCTCAAGACTCCACCGGGCTCCTTCGTCCCACAGGCTCCAACTTGTTCAGTTGTTGTCCAGCTGGCACCTTCAGTTTCACCTGGCTCCTCCTTCCCCCCCGTCTGCTCCTTCGTCCTCAGTCGCACCACCTCCGTCTCAGTCTTCAGGCCCCCGACTCGTCGTCCCGGCTCCATCTCGGTCTCCAGATCCAGCAGTGTCGGTTGGGCTCTCCGGCATGCCAGCTCCACCTGGATCTCTATCGTCGGTGGCGTCTCCATCGGCCGTCCCCAGGGTGGCGCCTCTCAACTTTCCACTATGGCGTCTCTCCTGTCCTCGACTCCACCCTGGGTGGATCATGGTTGGTCCTCCTGCTCCAGGCTCCTCCCACCCTCCACTCCACCTTGGACTATTTTTGTTGTTTTCTGTGGACTTTTGTTTTGTAACTCCGCCCTTCGCCCCCCCTCCAGAGCCTTGTCATCACCTTATTTAGTTCCCTTTGTTGGTCTCTTGTATACAGTATATACCCAGTGTTCTCCTTCACTCCTTGTCCGTTCTCGTTTACGTTTACCTGCTGTCTCTTCCCTGTTGGAATCTCCTGTGTTTTATTAAAGTATTACTCGTATACTAATCTTCATCTTTGTCGTGCGCTGATATACAGCAACTGTAACACTTGTGAGGCGTGTGTTGATCAATCGCTCCAGCTCCTCGTTCAGCTCCACAACACTCGGTCCTGCTCTGCTTCATACTACAATAACATTAATAATCACATCCATGAACATGATTTCTTCTAGAGTCCTATCCCGATTCTTTTCCCCCGATCTTTTCCAAGATTCCGCGCTCAAACTTGGCGTCATCAAGCCACACCTTTGTTTTGAATAGGCCTCTAGCGGACAGAAAATATTACATATTGCACCTTTAAGGTGGAGCTCAAAATTGATTAGAAATTGCAAAAATGATTTATATATTGTACTCTGTGTCTTTAAAATAAATAATATAGTGTTTTTTTTTAGAAGATAGTAATAACAAGTGATTGTTTTCTTAGGTCATGGTGACAATGTGAAGTGTTTCTTCTGTGATGGTGGTCTGAGGAACTGGGAACCAGGTGATGACCCTTGGCAGGAACACGCCAAATGGTTTCCACAGTGAGTGCTGAATTATTTCTATTCTCTTTCTACTTTAAACAGGAAGTTTTTTATCCCACATTAAAGGGTTAGTTCATCCAAAAATGACATTTCTGTCATTAATTACTCACCTTCATGTCGTTCCACACCTGTAAAGTGTTTTAAGTAAAACTTAAAGTTGTTTGTCGGCCGACTAAGTTTTCTCAGTGTGTTCCGCACCGTCGGCTGAAGTTGGTCCTCGTCGGCCTTTTTTTAACCGATTCAACATGTTGAATCTGCATCGGAGCTCGTCGGTACATCTGATCATTCTTATTGGCTGGTCAGCTACTGCCACCTGCTGGTATGGAAAGGCATTTTATCTTACGCAGGCGCAGAACGGACGTGCTACTTGACCGACGTGAGCCAACCCCGCAGTCTGCTTTCATCGCCACTAGTTAGTCGGCGTTGGCTTGGTGTGTTCCTGCCTTAAGACCTTCGGAACACAAATTAAGATATTTTTGATGAAATCGAGAGTTATATGTCCATAGACAGCAATATAATTTTTCAAGGTCAAGAAATGTACTAAAGACATTGTTAAAAAAGTCGACGTGACTACAGTGGTTCAACCTTAATGTTTCGAAGTGACGAGAATAACGAGTCGGCATTCTGACGTAGAACCTGGAAGCGTTGGACATAAACAATATATGAGAATGACACAAAAGAGAAGTTATTGTTTAATAAAGTTGTTATTTTTGTTTCGTTTTTGTGCACAAAAAGTATTCTCGTCGCTTCATTACATTAAGGCTGAACCACCGCAGTCACGTCAACTGTTTTAACAATGTCTTTAGTACCTTTCTGGACCTTGAAAGTGTTGATTATATTGTTGTCAATGAGTCATAAACCTCTTGGATTTCATCAAAAATATCTTAATTTGTGTTCTGAAGATAAACGAAGGTCTAACAGGTGTGGAACGACATGAGGGTGAGTAATAATGACAGAATTTTCATTTTTGGGTGAACTAACCTTTTAAATACAATACAGTGTAATCAAGTACTAGAGGGAATGTTACAAACATGTATTGTTTAATACAAAATGGATGATGTTTTATTGTTTTCATTATTAATTTGGTCTATCATGTGCTTCCAAAGATGTGAATATTTGCTTCAATCCAGAGGACGGGAATATGTGAGCAATATCCAGCAGTCTTACTTCAACATGAATGAAAGAGTGGTAAGTAATATTGATGCACCTAACCATCGGTTTATGGTAAATTTATCAGCTATGATTGCTATGGGCTTTAAATGTTTTGGTTTGTTTTAAAGGGTGGATCTCTGTCATCAACTGCAGGAAACATTACATCAGGTGAGTCGCGCCATGACTTCATTTAAAGGTGTAACAGTGCAGGGGTTTTCAAATGTTTAAATGTTTTAGGACACCCAAATATGATGATCCCCCTACAAGTAAAATGGCAGTTAAATTTAATGTACAGATCCATTTATGCTGTGTACAAAAACAAAATAGATATTAGACATACATTTCCACTTGGGTGTCCACAGGCCCCAGTTTGAAAACCCCTGACTTTATGGATTCTCTGCAATTCTGAAGTCTCATAAAATGTTTCATTGTTGTGAGCAGTGCTTGTGTTCAATGGATCAACAGACTCTTATGTGTGTTTATTACACGGCTTTCTGGAATACTTGATTCCGATTGGTCATTCACAACATTCAGCAGTCAGATATTTCTGAATAATAACCATTGTCCATCCATGACACAGTATAACTTACTGCTTGTCCTGGAAATCCGTGTTTGCTACATAGCTGTGCTCATTTCTGTCTTTCCACAGTAAAAAAATAAAATAATTTCAACTCAAATCAATATTTCCTGTATTTATTTTTTGTGCAAAGAGCCGTGTAATAAGCAGGATAATATCAGGCTGTGTTTTATGCTGCTTTGCATTTTATGCTCCTCAGGAGTTGATGTTATTCTTCCAGCTCTCACAGTTTTCATCTCACCCACATCTCCTTTTCTTCAACTAACAATGATGATGATCAGTGTTACCCTAACTTTTAGTCTTTTGTGATTTTTGAAGCTTTAAATCACTGTACGCTGCTGGTAAACAAACACACCTGAACTGATTCTTTGCATAAATCACAGAATAAATGACCTGCAGCAATATTTTGCTCTTATTCTTAGAAGAAAGAGTTCTTAGTAACACTTTACAATAAGGTTCATTAGTTAACATTAGTTAACTTAATTAGTTAACATGCACTAATAATGAACTGCACTTATGCAGCATTTATTAATCTTTGTTAAAGGTACAATATGTAAAATTTTTGCAGTAAAATATCCAAAAACCACTAGGCTAGTGTTATATATTTTGTCCAGCTGATTACTAACAATATCTCTAATGTTTTCAACTACTTGTAAATCATGAGAAAATCCCCATTCTAAACAGTGACACGGGGCAGTGCAGTCGCCTGTCAATGACGTCAGTTACCTTTGTTACCGCCTTTACTGACGTAGAAACTACATGACAACAGTGCCATGGACAAATGCGGAAGTAGTGTCTAGCGTCCAGCAAACCACTAGCTTGCTTCAAGCAGTTCCTTATTTACTTCTTGCACGTTTTGTGGTGAATTGTGTTACTTATTTATGGAACATAATTACTGTTTACCATCTGCCGCTGGTTCTGTCGACAAGGACAGCTCCCGTAAACTCATGACCGGAAAAGCGGAAGCGGCGCCAGCGACTGTGTCATAATAAAAGTCCCGCTGCTCGTGAGGCGTGTGTTGATCAATCGCTCCAGCTCCTCGTTCAGCTCCCGCAACACTCGCTCCTGCTCTGCTTCATACTACAGTAACGTTAATAATCGCATCCACGAACATGAGTTCTTCCAGACTCCAATCCCTATTCTTTTGCACCATCCGTTGAGATGGAGACCACATGTCCCAAGTTTCTGCTCTAAAACTTGGCGTCATCAAACTTTTGTTTTGAATAGGCTTCTAGCGACCTCTAGCGGAAAAAAATATCACAGATTGTACCTTTTAATGTTAATTTCAACATTTACTAATTCATTATTAAAATCTTGTTAACATTAGTTAATGCACTGTGAACTAACAAGGACAAACAATGAACAACTGCATTTTCATTAACTAACTTTAACAAAGATTAGTAAATACAGCAACAAATGTGTTGCTAATGGTTAGTTCATGTTAGTTAATACATTAACTAATGTTTAACTAATGAACCTTATTGTAAAGTGTTACCAGGTTCTTATAGAAAACCCTGGGGTTTTAAAGATACTTTATGCCAAAAAGGTTTTATATAAGGAGAAAAGTCCTAAATGATTGTATAACCCGGAAAAAACCCGGAAGCGAGTTTGCATTTCAGCACTTCTGGTTCTGAAATAAGGGCAGTGGTAAACACAAGCTTAAGATACTTTCATGTTTTATTCTACGACATAAAATACATCAGTATTACCTTTTTAAGCTGTTACATGTCTTGAAAATGTTGCTAACAAGTGGCTAAATCAGACTGCAGAGGCTGTCGGTGACATTAAACGTCATCACGCCGAACAAGTAAACTCAGTCGAGGGAACCAGTGTGATGCGAACTGCCGATTGGCCTACAAAGTGACATCATAGTGTGAATAATATATTGTACACACAAGCTCTGCTTACACTTCTACTTGTGAGGACCAAGAAAATACCTTTTTTGTATATTTTATTACATTAAGCGAATAACTACACCCTTAAAGACACCTTTGGCATGTTTTGTTCCTGCTGGCAGAAGTGTTGGGTGGGCAGAGCTCAGTGGCGGCAGACATGTTGTCTCCTGTGGTGCAGGCGGTGCTGCAGATGGGTTTCCAGCGCTCACTAGTGGAGAGCCTGGTGCAGTCCCGCTACCTGCTCACCGGCTCACACTACACCTCAGTCTCTGACCTGGTGACCGACGTCCTGCAGGCCGAGGAGGAGGAAAGGCAGACGGGGGAGCACAGACCAGGTGTGGAGCACCCTCTGTTTCCAAACTCATCCATCCTTCAAAACAGATCAAACCTATGTTTAAAGGGATAGTTCACCCAAAAATGAAAACTCTGTCATCATTTACTCACCCTCAGGTTGTTCCAAACCTGTATGAATTTCTTCTGCTGGACACACAAGAAGATTTGATGAATGTAAATGACCAAACAGTCGATGGGCCTCACTGACCTCCATAGTGTTTTCCCCAATACTGTGGAAGTTAATGAAGCCCATAAACATGAACATTCTTCAGAATATCTTCTTGAGGGTGAGTAAATGATGACAGAATCTTCATTTCTGGGTGAACTATATTCCTTTCACATGATGCTGTACAAGAAGACATTATTTATAGGCATGGTTCACCCCAAAATTAAAATTCAGTCATTATTTACTATTTAGTCTGGTCTAATGCCACATGCCCTTCATTCTTTTTTGAACCACAAAAGGAGAAACGCACACATACATATATAAATATATAAATATATATACACACATATGTAAACACACACTTTTATGTTGGATTTGACAGCACTAGTTTGTATACGTGTTGAGTATGAATGTCTACTAAGGTTTGAAGTGACTTGAGAGTTAGTAAATAATGACAGAATTTTAATTTTTATTGCGTGAACTAGTACTTTAAAGGGTTAGTTCACCCAAGAATGAAAATTACGTCATTATTTACTCACCCTCATGTCGTTCCACACCTGTTAGACCTTCATTCATCTTCGGAACACAAATTAAGATCTTTCTGATGAAATCTGATGGCTCAGTGAGGCCTGCATCACCAGCAATGACACTCCCTTTTTTGATGCCCAGAAAGGTACTAAAAACGTATGTGCTTCAACTTTAATATTATAAAGTGACGAGAATATTTTTTGTGCACTAAAAATAACAAATTAACCAATTTTTTCAACAATATCTAGTGATGGGCGATTTCAAAACACTGCTTCATGAAGCTTCGAAGCTTTACAAATCTTTTGTTTCGAATCAGTGGTTCAGAGCAGCAAAATCACATGATTTCAGTAAACGAGGCTTCATTACGTCATAAGTGTTTCGAAATTTCAATAGTTCACGTGACTTTGGCAGTCTGATACGTGCTCTGAACCACTGATTTGAAACAAAAGATTCATAAAGCTTCGAAGCTTCATGAAGCAGTGTTTTGAGTGCTATCACTAAATATTAATTTATATTGAATAAAGTCGTTATTTTGTTATTTTTGGCACACAAAAAGTATTCTCGTCGCTTCATAACATTAAGGTTGAACCACTGCATCACATGAACTATTTTAAATATGTCTTTAGTAGCTTTCTGGGCATTGAAAGTGTTAATTATCTTGTTGTCAATGGAGGCCTCACTGAGCCATCGGATTTCATCAAAAATATCTTCATTTGTGTTCTGAAGATGAACAATGGTCTAATGGGTGTGGAACGACATGAGGGTGAGTAATTAATGACAGAATTTTCATTTTTAGGTGAACTAACCCTTTAAATGTAACCTACATTGTGAGCCATGTGTTGTTCATTAAAAAAGAAATGATAAAGTGCCTTTCCTCCTCTAACGTGTGGATGGTTTGTTCCCTCAGAGACTGTGGAGAGTCCGCAAACGCCGAGAACGCAAGTCTCAGACAGGGAGAAAGGTCCATATTAACACGCTTTCATTGCATTTATAGTGTGTGTGTGTGTGTGTGTGTGTGTTTGGCTACATCTTCATCTTCTCTCTATCTTGTAGCCTCTGGGATGGAACTGATCATTCAATCAGTCATCATAACTGACCCAGGTTGAGTTAAAATGTCTGTGTATTTGTGTGTTTTTCAGTGCGATCAGATCTGACTCCAGAGGAACAGCTGAGACAGCTTCAGGAGGAGAGGACCTGTAAGGTCTGCATGGACAAACTCGTCTCCATGGTCTTCATCCCCTGTGGTCATCTAGTCGTCTGCACAGACTGCGCAGCCAGTCTGCGTCACTGCCCCATATGCAGGGCGGTCATTCGGGGGAGTGTGCGTGCATTCATGTCCTGAAGAGCAAACACACACACACACACACACAGCAACACACTCTGTTGCACTGCTGTGTTGTTAGCAAGAACCGTATAGTCTTTTAAAGGAAAAATAATGCTGAAAAATACTATTCAAATGGTGTAATCAGCTTCCAAATCAGCATCAGTGATCTTTAAAAAGACATATTACTTGATATTTGGCTATACATTAAAGCTACAGAGGTACAAAAGTCCACTTTACATCCAAAGTTGCAATATGAAATATTAGCATGAATTTCACAATGTTTTAGTATTTCGTTTTTCCCATGATTGAATGACAGCATCACTTCATCTGTGAGAATATCTGCACAAAAATGTACTTATTTGATTTGTGATCTAAAAAAAATTCAGAATCTAAACGATTTTATGTAATAGAAATCCTAAACCTGTTAATTTTCAGGTTGAAATGGGATTTTAAATCCCAGATTTTAAATGTGGACTTTTGGATCCCACTGTACATTAAAATGTGTTACATGCTTGTAAGTTTCTACAGGTTGATTTTGTGTCATGCCAAAGTAAACAGCTTTTTGAGAATTTAAAATCTTAAAAAACATATAAAACAGAATTTATAAGAGATCATATTGTATAATAATCTTATTTTATTATCAGTGTATTGACACATTGCACTTATATTTTCATGAATAAAAATAATTTGCATTGCACTTCTTTGTCAAATCTCTGCTTATGTTATATATTACCTAAAACTCTTCTTTATGAAACATAGAAATACTTACGTTTTAATCTTTACAGATGAGGATATAACAGTTGAGTGGAAGTTATGCACTAAAAAAACATTTGTGAAGAATAAAGTGCTTATAGACAGATGCCACTTACCAGAAGTCCTCAAATTTGATTGGCTGAGCTCCGCTATAACGGTGCTGAACAAGAATTCAGCCTTGTCATAAACATTAAATATTAAACCATCAAGATTTCCTAGTTCTGGTTGAATGCTTGCTTCCATCGATCCATCAGCAACTTCCACATACAGTATAATATGAACGTTTAACCCATTTGGTGAAGTCCACATGATGGTGTTTTTAATAGAGGTTGCTGGTCTAGTAAAGTTTATCAAACATTCACCTGTTCAGTTTTCACTACATCAAAAGGTCAATCTGTCCAAATTCAGGTGGTTTGTCTTCGTCTGGCGTCTCAGCTGAGACCTGTCCACTATGGGTGACCCTACCAGTACTGAAGTACCAGTGGCGTCGCTCTCAGCATCACTGATGCACACAAGCCCTCACAGCACGTCAAGCTGCAAACCATGTGTGTCCATCGGGCTGCTCTGTCTCCAGCAGTGAAGGCCGCTTGAGAGTCTCCCACAGGCGCTGCTTGATCTGCAGTCCCAG
Source organism: Chanodichthys erythropterus (assembly GCF_024489055.1). NCBI lineage: Eukaryota > Metazoa > Chordata > Actinopteri > Cypriniformes > Xenocyprididae > Chanodichthys > Chanodichthys erythropterus. Next base: position 13,281,887 of record NC_090240.1, read on the forward strand.
CTCAAGGCTGTAGGGACGGTGCCGACCATAGCGTGTCTGTATCATGGGCTCTGCCACGGAGCGGTAGACGTCCTGGTAGCCCTGGACGCTGCAGCCGTGGATGGAGACAGGCTCTTCCTGCGGACACACGTCCACTGAAGAGATTGAGGCTGCTGGACGGACGTCAGGAAGGACAGCAGCGTTCTTCAGGTAGTGTTCGGCCACACTGCTGGATCTTCGAGCTTTGCCAGAGATGCAGCTGTAAGTGTGATCTAACCTGCTTACAGCTGCCAGGTATGAAAGCTCACTGGACTCTTGAGTGGAAGATCCCCCCTCCACCCAGAATCCCCTCAGGTGTGTGGGAAGAGTCCTGGTTCTTCTCCGGTCACGCTTCTCCATGACGATGATGAAGAAACACTTGCTGAATTGGTCAGATGTCAAGAGCTTGTAGCACGTGTGATCAGGGACAGTTGTGTTGATTTCAAATATAAACTCAAGCTGCTGGACGGACAGAGAATGTTGAGGATCATTTAAATGTAAACAAGTCTTCATATCAGCATTCAGTCAATTAGAGCTGCTTGAGCTCCATGTTACATGTACAATATACAGCTATATTATTGCTGGCCTTCAGACACACTGCACTACACACTACACAAACACACACACACACATATATATATATATATATATATATATGTTTGTGTGTGTGTGTGAAGGGCTGTCATAAATGAATCACAATAAATGAACAAATCCTTCTTGTACTGATTCATATCTTTTACAGATTTGTTTTTGTGAATTGTGGGGACATTACATAGGCGTAATGGTTTTTATACTGTACAAACCATATTCTCTATCCCCCTACACTACCCCTAAACCTATCCATCACAGGAATCTGTGCACACTTTTACTTTCTCACAAAAAATCATTCTGTATGATTTATAAGCCTTTTGAAAAGTGGGGACATGGAGTAATGTCCTCATACAGTGGGTACAGAAAGTATTCAGACCCCCTTAAATTTTTCACTCTTTGTTATATTGTAGCCACATGGTCCTACCGGAAAGGGTGACTTACTCCTATACCTATGTCATACCTATGTCATTATACTAATTTTTGTCCTGATATCCTCCTGAGACCCAGAAAAATTGTTTTTTGAATTTAGTATTTGTTCACGTTATTATATTGTTGAGAGCATAAAAAAAAAAATTAAAAAATAACATTTTTGAAAAATTATATTTTATTCATATGTTATGCTATGTCCTCTGTAGTGGACACCAGAATTATATATATATATATATATATATATATATATATATATATATAGATATATAGTTATATATATATACTGCTCAATAAGGCTGCATTTATTTAATTAAAAATACAGTAAAAAACAGTAATATTGTGAAATATTATTACAATTTAAAATAACTGTTTTCTATTTGAAAATATTTTAAATTGTAATTTATTCTTGTGTTGGCAAAGCTGAATTTTCAGCATCATTACTCCAGTCTTCAGTGTCACATGATCCTTCAGAAATTTTTCTAATATGATGATCTGCTGCTCAAGAAGAACTTTATATTCTTTTATGAATATAAAGTTCAAAAGAGCAGCATTTATTTGAAATATAATCTTTTGTTACATTATAAATGTCTTTACTGTCACTTTTGATCGATTTAATGCATCCTTGCTGAAATTTTTTTTGTTTTAAATTTCTTTAAAAAAATAAAAATAAAATTCTTACTGACCCCGAACTTTTGAACGGTAGTGTATAATGCTACAGAAGCTTTGTATTTCAGATAAATGCTGTTCTTTTGAACTTTCTATTCATCAAGGAATCCTGAAAAAAGTATACAATTTAACATTGATAATAATAATAAATGTTTCTTGAAAATCATCATATTAAAATGATTTCAGAAGGATCATGTGACATTGAAGACTGGAGTAATGATGCTGAAAATTCAGCTTTTCCAACACAGAAATAAATTACATTTTATATTATATTCCAATAGAAAACAGTTATTTCAAATTGTAATAATATTTCACAATATTCCTGTTTTTACTGTATTTTTAATTAAATAAATGCATTCTTGGTGAGTAGACAAAACTTCTGTTAAAAATATTAAAAATCTTACTGATCCTAAACTTTTGAATGGTAGTGTATATATGAAGATAGGTATACAGCTGTATATTGTACATGTAACATGGAGCTCAAGCAGCTCTAATTGACTGAATGCTGATATGAAGACTTGTTTACATTTAAATGATCCTCAACATTCTCTGTCCGTCCAGCAGCTTGAGTTTATATTTGAAATCAACACAACTGTCCCTGATCACACGTGCTACAAGCTCTTGACATCTGACCAATTCAGCAAGTGTTTCTTCATCACCGTCATGGAGAAGCGTGACCGGAGAAGAACCAGGACTCTTCCCACACACCTGAGGGGATTCTGGGTGGAGGGGGGATCTTCCACTCAAGAGTCCAGTGAGCTTTCATACCTGGCAGCTGTAAGCAGGTTAGATCACACTTACAGCTGCATCTCTGGCAAAGCTCGAAGATCCAGCAGTGTGGCCGAACACTACCTGAAGAACGCTGCTGTCCTTCCTGACGTCCGTCCAGCAGCCTCAATCTCTTCAGTGGACGTGTGTCCGCAGGAAGAGCCTGTCTCCATCCACGGCTGCAGCGTCCAGGGCTACCAGGACGTCTACCGCTCCGTGGCAGAGCCCATGATACAGACACGCTATGGTCGGCACCGTCCCTACAGCCTTGAGCTGGGACTGCAGATCAAGCAGCGCCTGTGGGAGACTCTCAAGCGGCCTTCACTGCTGGAGACAGAGCAGCCCGATGGACGCGTCCTCGTCACTGAGAGCTTCTCCACATCCAGAAGAAGAAGCTCCGCTCCTCGTGTCCATGTGGACATCAGTGAAGAGCCGCTGCCAGAGGAACCGCCGAGAAAGAAGCCCAGACACTGAGTCATCACAGCCGGGCCACCGTATGTACATACTGTATATAGTCTACAGTGACACAGCACGCTTTTAGCAGAGTAAGTTTCAGTTTGTAGAGTAAGATTGACCTCATTGCTGTGTGGATGGTGGGATGTTTCTGATGATTGTCAATGCATTGATATGCGGTTTCCAGGTTGTTCTAAGCAGTTTTTCGTGGTTGTTAGGATGTTTTGTGTGGTTTCCTGATTATTGACATGCGTTTGCCGAGGTTTTCTGAGCAGTTGTTAGCGTGTCGCTCTGCGGTTGCTGGACTCTTCCGAGTGTTTTTTTCGTGGTTGTTAGTTAGTTTTGAGCGGTTGGTTGACATGTGGATGCTTTTAAAGAGTTAGGATAGGGTAGGTTAGGGTCCCTCACATGGTTTGCAGCTTGACGTGCTGTGAGGGCTTGTGTGCATCAGTGATGCTGAGAGCGACGCCACTGGTACTTCAGTACTGGTAGGGTCACCCATAGTGGACAGGTCTCAGCTGAGACGCCAGACGAAGACAAACCACCTGAATTTGGACAGATTGACCTTTTGATGTAGTGAAAACTGAACAGGTGAATGTTTGATAAACTTTACTAGACCAGCAACCTCTATTAAAAACACCATCATGTGGACTTCACCAAATGGGTTAAACGTTCATATTATACTGTATGTGGAAGTTGCTGATGGATCGATGGAAGCAAGCATTCAACCAGAACTAGGAAATCTTGATGGTTTAATATTTAATGTTTATGACAAGGCTGAATTCTTGTTCAGCACCGTTATAGCGGAGCTCAGCCAATCAAATTTGAGGACTTCTGGTAAGTGGCATCTGTCTATAAGCACTTTATTCTTCACAAATGTTTTTTTAGTGCATAACTTCCACTCAACTGTTATATCCTCATCTGTAAAGATTAAAACGTAAGTATTTCTATGTTTCATAAAGAAGAGTTTTAGGTAATATATAACATAAGCAGAGATTTGACAAAGAAGTGCAATGCAAATTATTTTTATTCATGAAAATATAAGTGCAATGTGTCAATACACTGATAATAAAATAAGATTATCATACAATATGATCTCTTATAAATTCTGTTTTATATGTTTTTTAAGATTTCTCAAAATTCTCAAAAAGCTGTTTACTTTGGCATGACACAAAATCAACCTGTAGAAACTTACAAGCATGTAACACATTTTAATGTACAGTGGGATCCAAAAGTCCACATTTAAAATCTGGGATTTAAAATCCCATTTCAACCTGAAAATTAACAGTTTTAGGATTTCTATTACATAAAATCATTTAGATTCTGAACTTTTTTTAGATCACAAATCAAATAAGTACATTTTTGTGCAGATATTCTCACAGATGAAGTTATGCTGTCATTCAATCATGGGAAAAACGAAATACTAAAACATTGTGAAATTCATGCTAATATTTCATATTGCAACTTTGGATGTAAAGTGGACTTTTGTACCTCTGTAGCTTTAATGTATAGCCAAATATCAAGTAATATGTCTTTTTAAAGATCACTGATGCTGATTTGGAAGCTGATTACACCATTTGAATAGTATTTTTCAGCATTATTTTTCCTTTAAAAGACTATATGGTTCTTGCTAACAACACAGCAGTGCAACAGAGTGTGTTGCTGTGTGTGTGTGTGTGTGTGTGTGTGTGTGTGTGTGTGTGTGTGTGTGTTTGCTCTTCAGGACATGAATGCACGCACACTCCCCCGAATGACCGCCCTGCATATGGGGCAGTGACGTGTCACTCTCAAATCTTTTGCTAGTTTGATATTTGATCTTTATTCAGTTTTTGCCAATTATAGTTGCTTTTATGCCTTTTGCTAGACATTGCACAATTTGGTGCTTTTTCTCTTCAGAAAGATCTTCCTTCTTCCCTAAATTGCACAAGAACTTGCTTAATAACCTCTTTGAGAAGGTTTTCCATTAAGACCTTTCAAACTATTGAACCTGTCTGAGATTGATACAAGTTATCTAAAAAGATATAAGAAATAAAACAAACACTGTCTTTGAAAATCCTGCTTATATGTCACTTGCATGATAATTATATTAGCAGTAGCATATATACAGAATATACTTGTTTTGGGCGATAGAAAATCTGGTTTGAATATAAAACCATTACGCCTATATAATGTCCCCACAATTCACAAAAACAAACCTGTACACCGAGTCACATGGGCTGGTGGATAATAACATGTACAACCCCGTGTTCGACGCCTCTCCTGCCCGCAGATCTGGAACACGGCCGGAACGTCCTTCTGGCCGGGATCTGATATGCCCATAAATGGGAGTTCCCAAGATATCTTCATGAATTTACGACGGGTTTTACCTGCGTAAAAAATCTGGTCGAATTGCCTGCACTGCAAAGAAATAATGTTCTCCCTCCGTATTTCTGCCTTGTTTTCCAGCACAAATATCCAAACATTCTTAAATCAAGATACAATTACTGGAGAAGAAAAATGACTGAAGATATTTAGTCTTGAATTGCTCAGAAAAATAAGGGAGTTTCAATTATAAACATCTGCTGATGGGGTCAAAATAATAATCTTAAAGGATTAGTTTAATTTAAAATGAAAATTAACCCAAGCTTTACTCACCCTCAAGCCATCCTATAGGTGTATATGACTTTCTTCTTTCTGATGCACACAATCAGAGTTATTTTAATAAATATCCTGATGCATCTGAGCTTTATAATGGCAGTGAGCGGGATCAACGAGTATGAATTAAGCTGAAGACAGTACATCCATCCATGAAGTTGATTACGGAAGGTGGTCTGGCGGAAGCTAGATATTTTACTTTATAACGTGTTAAATATGGATATTTTCTTACAGAAATGCATCGCTTCGCTTCAGAAGGCCTTTATTAACCCCTGGAGCCGTGTGAAGTGTGTTTATGATGGATGAATGCACTTTCTTGAGATACTCATTGTTCCTGTTCACTGCCATTATAAAGCTCGGATGCGTCAGGATATTTATTAATATTTCTCCGATTGTGTTCATCAGAATGAAGAAAGAAAAGAATCATATTTTTCTGAGCCCTTTGTCAGATATTTGTACTTGTCAGTGTGTCAATATTTCAGCAGAAATCAATCTCTAGTTGACAGGTCAAATCTACCTGCATTCAAACATACACACATTTTGATTATCAGCTCAGATCTGAACCATTAATCACCCCTCACATACTGTGTGTGTGTGTGTGTGTGTGTGTGTGTGTGTGTGTGTGTGTGTGTGTGTGTGTGTGTGTGTGTGTGTGTGTGTGTGAGAGGTCCCGTTTGAGGAGAGGATTTTCACTGTTCTACGGTGGCTGCAGTTACCAGAGGATAAACAGTCTTCATCACGTCTTCATCAGATCACGTGCCTGTATCTGCAGGATCTGTTTTTCTTCATGTCTTTGCTTTCACAGCATTTGTTTCAGAACTTGTGTTCACTCCAGTACAAACATCTAAACATTCTTTAATCAAGATACTTGAGGTCATTATGATCATGTTCAGCTGTAGCTTCATCATTCATCTGTGTTTCTGCTGTTCTTGGTCCTGTAGGCCAGATTTCTAAACACTGTACTGAGGAGCCTGATAGATCTGGACACAGTTTTGGACCTGTCAGTGGAGGAGCGAGAACACACACACACACACACACACACACACACACACACACACACACACACACACACACACACACACACACACACACACACACACACACACACACACACACACACACACACACACACACACACACACACACACTTATATATACTTAGGCCTATTGTGTTCCAGATTATTATGGAAGTGACATTTCAGTACAATAAACATTCAGACTTTTCTGTTTTCAAAGAAAGTGTTTGTTTGTTTGATTTCTTACATCTTTAACTGATATCAGTCTCAGACAGGTTTGTTAAATAGGCCTAGTTCCCCAGGTCTACTGGTAGGAAAACCTACTTTAAAAGATTGTTCGACAATATTACAGTTTTTTCCAATTGCTAACACACTAAAATGACATGCACAGCACAATTATTTAAACTGACACACAGAGAGCAAAACTTCTTCTCAAGTCTCCAAAAGTCTAAACACCTTTTCTGTTTTACACACATTTTGCATTTCAAAATAGCACTTTTTAAATTCACTAAATACAGTTCTCTGCATAAGACACAACAATCTGACATAAAGTCACATGTTTGCCATTTCAAAACACTGCCATTCAAAATGACACTACATGAGCTAATTGGCCAGTTACATGTGCCACCTGGCCAAACACCTCAGTGGTTAATTGTTAACACTTCAATCAGGATGTAAGCACTATGAAAAGACCACAGGTGAGAACCTTTTTTTTTTTACAACAACAATGGAAGACATTGCAGAGAGAGGAAGAGGAAGAGGGAGGTTGAGAATAAGAGGGGACGAAGAGTGAGAGGTAGGGGTAGAGCAGGTAGAGGAGTTCATGGCCAAAGAAGACAAACACTTTCAAATGAAATCAGAGCAACCTTAGTAGATCATGTCATCAACCATGGGTTGACAATGCGTGAGGCTGGACAGAGAGTGCAGCCAAACTTGAGCCGTTTTACTGTCGCCTCTGTCATCCGGACCTTTAGACTGGAGAACAGGTATGTAACCAAAATTTCATGTAGTACACATGTAGTATACCCCATGTCATAGTGTATCAGTTGGGTGACACCTGTTTACTTAGTGTATGACATCAGCCATTCATGAACTGTACAAGTTTCCTGTACAATGTACTCTACTGTGGGGGAAAATATTTAGGCTGCATTGTCCAAGCCCTATATATTGTTTTATTTTTTTTCTAAAGGACTGAGAGACGACACCATGGTGGAGGAAGGGGCCAAATGTTCACCGGGGTACAGGAAGCTGCCATTGTAAACTTGGTTTTGGAAAATAATGAAATCAGATTACGAGAAATTCAAAGCCACATCATCCAAGACAACACCTTATTCAACAACATTCAACGAGTTAGTCTGTCCACATTGGCTCGCATTCTCAAGCGAAACCAAATCAGAATGAAACAACTTTATAAGGTGCCGTTTGAGAGAAACTCTCAAAGAAACAAAGAGTTCAGACGAGCATATGTGGATGTAAGTACTATATTGACTTCAGTACACTACACACAACATTGTTTCCCAGTGTACTGGATAACACCATATTGAGTGATTTTTGTTCTTCGTTTTCAGGGAGTACTGGAAATGGATGCTCATGCAATCCCACATGAGTTCATCTTTATAGATGAGGCTGGGTTCAACCTAGCAAAGACCAGAAGAAGAGGGAGAAACCTCATTGGCCACAGAGCCATTATAGATGTTCCTGGCCAACGTGGTGGGAACATCACAATGTGCGCTGCCATCTCCAATATGCATGGTGTCCTCCACCGTCATGCCAAACTTGGACCATACAACACAGCCCATATTCTCACATTTCTGGACAGACTTCACAACATTCTCATACCACCAGAGCGTATGAATGATGCAGACCATCAAAGAAACCGGTACGTTGTAGTATGGGACAACGTGAGCTTTCATCGTGCAGCCCCAGTCCAAAACTGGTTTGCTGACCACCCAACATTTCTCGTGCAATACCTCCCACCATACTCACCATTTCTGAACCCCATAGAAGAATTCTTTTCGGCATGGCGGTGGAAGTTATATGACCGGCAGCCCTTTGTGCAGGCCATGGAAGAGGCATGTGATGAGATTGATGTGGGTGCAATTCAGGGATGGATAAGGCACTCAAGGCGCTTCTTCCCTCGATGTCTGGCAAGGGAAGATATTGCCTGTGATGTTGACGAGGCGTTGTGGCCAGACCCGGCTGTGCGGCAAGATGCTGCCTAATTATTTTTCTTGCCTTTTTTTTTTTTTTTTGTTTTTTTTACTGTAATATTTTTTTTTTTTTTATAAATTTTATTTTTAAGTTTACTTTTTTTGTAAGAATATTTTTCAGTCCCATGTAAATAGATCTGCTGTGCTTATGTTGTACTGACTTGTTTACTGTAGTGAAGGAAAAAAAAATAAAAATGTTGCAACAGCATGTGTGTGTATCTGCAAATATTTCTGTGCATGTGAACAATCTGATACATATTTTAGTATTATGGCAAAGCATACTAAAGATGGGGGTGCTTTTCATTATGCCCAACAGTGTGTAGGTGGTTAGGCAAAAATCTGGTAATATGAATGAAGTGTGTGCCATTTCATGCAAAAGTTTGATTTTGATAATGCTCTGTGTAGTTTCGGTTGCAGTGCTTCATTTTGCAGGATATATGAGGTATTTTGCAGTTTGGGTGTGTGGTTTTGTGAATTGTGTTAAGTGTTTTGATAAAACCATACTAGTTTGAAAAATTGTGTGTTAGCAATTGGAAAAAACTGTAAGCAAGTTCTTGTGCAATATAGGGAAGAAAGATCTTTCTGAAGGTGAAAAGCACGAAATTGTGCAATGTCTTGCAAAAGGCATAAAAACAACTAATATTTAGCAAGAACTGAATAGAGATGATCAAACCATCAAAAGATTTGTGAGAGAACAAAGAAAAACAGGCTTTTTAAAGAAAGTTTCTGTCAAATTAATTGTAGTAAAAGGACAGCTATAAAAAAGCCAGTGTTGAGGTGTTTGAAGTCTCTCCATGCTGGCTGGCAGTTGTGCGTAAAGATGCATTTCAACCACCTCTAACCAAAGCTCACAAAGAGAAACAATTACAGAGGAAGACTCATAGGCCCTACATTATTATTAAAAAAAAAATTCTGTCTGACCCTTAGAATCATCCTAATCTATTTGTATAATCCATAAATCAAGAAAAGTGCCCATACAGGCATGTATTAAAAACTATTGTATAGTTCACAAATCTTTAGCTTTCTTATTCAAGGAGTCTCTGATACCATCAATGTCAGTCAACAAAAACATAAAGCTGGGTTTCTTGCATTTCTGAATGTGAAATTTTGTCCAAATAAATAAATAAATAAATAAATAAATAAATAAATAAATTAAACAAAAGCATTTTTATAATCTTCAAAATAATCAGTGAAGTGAAAAATCAGCCTTTATTATTTTGATTCGCTTGGTGTCGTGCTTATCCAGCAGCAGCTCACTTTAGTCAAAGAGCTTAGGACCCAAGAGGCGACACTCTGATATTTTTTGGGTAACAGCCACTAGATGGCGCTCCGGTAGCGCGGCCTCCATTATGGGGTGAAAATACTAACTGGACCATTGAATCTTTTACATCTTACGCACCCAAAATCAGCGAATTTCACTGCCAAATCAGAAGCGCAATAGAACAGTTTTTAAATGAAATCACCAGTAAATTGTATGGCTCCTACAGTAAATGTCGTATTGTCTTATATATGTTTTATTTTACCAGTTGTGGAATCCAACCATTCATCCATCTGAGGTAACGTAGTTAGTCTACTTTATTGAGTATTTCCATTTCATGCAACTTTATACATTTATTAATAGTAAATTAATAATTAATAAATGTAAGATCATCATATTTGCAGCAAACAATATATTTCAGACCTAGTAGAGTAATTATAGTATCTAACGTTAGGTCTGTATTGAAATATATATATTGTACGTTTTAGTGGATCACAAACATAATGATCTTATAATACATGATGCATTGCTGTGTCCATTATCCCATAATTCCCACTTTTGGACACTTTTGCTTTAACGGACATGTTATATTCATATATTTATTGTCCAACATTCCCAATTTTTCTGATGCATGTACTTAATTTAACTTCATATGTTGGTATTAATTCAGTGTTTATAAGCCTTTTAAAGAACTTTAACCCAAACTGACTGGGTTTCTAGAGAGCAAAAAGGTTTTGTGAAAAAAGTGGAAGACTTAAACACAAAGTGTGTAAAATAAACTGTAAAAAGGATTTGATGATCTCTAGTGATAGTATTTTATTCTGTGTTGTCATCATTCAATTTGGATTTCAGCTTTAATGTAAGTTTTTTTAACAAAGCAGCTGATATTGCCATAGAAATTAGTGGACTGACGACTCGCTTTCACCCCAAAATGGCGGAAACGCAGGGCTGCTGCTGGGCGCCGGTGTTTCAATGGAGTGTCGCTTCTTGTTAGTGTATATTCTCTGATTTAGTGATGGAAACTCCCAACGCCCCCTGCTGGTCAAACGTGTGTCAATGCAACGGAAACTCAGCCCAAACGTGCATTAAACACTTCTTTTTTTTTTTTTTTTATACAAAACCACTTTCTTAAACCATCAAATATCATTAAACATGCAGTATCTGCGTAATATATGTTTGTATTATCGCGCTCCAACAAACACTGATTTGAAATAATATTCACGAAGCTTCATGAAGCTTGCTCACTCTGATTGAGACCAGACTACCCCGTTTTCCGAGAAAAAATACGGTTTTTGGTGTCCCGTCCCCGTTTTACAGTTACGGTTACAGTTTTTACGGTCAGAAAGACCAAAAGCTTCTGCATGATATGAACTTGGTGCTGCGCGCGCACGTGGACAGCAGCGTCATCAGCGTTCTGTTCACTGATTGGTTAACTGTTGTTAGTGTACGAGCCATTGATACGAGCAGCACCGCAGTTAGCACGCCTCAAACCACTTGCCAGCCTCATCTCAACCTGAGCAGGTGAACTGGACCCTGAATAAGCCCCAGACACACTGTAAACAAGGACCTTCAGCGCCACAGGAGTGACCAAACAGAGCCCGCGAACGCCAGGTATGCCATAACTCAACAGCTAACTCACACGAGCTAACTTAGTGTTGACATTTATTGTGCTGTGTGTGTATAACAGTAGTGCAGTGCAGTTGTGCCGTGTCATGATGAGTACAGAGATCTGATCATTGCATCACTGTTATATCGTGTACAGTCTCAGACCTAATTACTGTAAAGTCACTTCCCTTTCCTCACAGCACAAAGTCCGAGAAATGGAAGTTTACTATTATAAACATATAAATAATAACATTGATATCATCGTTTCATGATGTAATCTTTCCAATAAAAGAAACACATCTCTCTGAAAGTCTGTATCTCCCTAAAAATCCAGATTTTTTGGGGAAAATAGTTGGCATGAAGCATATGTAATGACTCCAATGTGTTTCCTTGTGATTGTAGATTCTCTGCTATGTCTGTCAAACTGGAGGATGTCCTGAAAGATGAAAACCTGGTCAAAAATATACAAGAGATCGCAAAAGACACTGCACTTTTACATGGGGTGTTGATGCGGACCAAAGAAACGCCAAACTCTTCTGATGTAAGTCATTGTTTCATATGCATAATAATTATTTTCATATATATATATTGCATTCGAGCAACAGTAATGAAACTCACACCACTATAGAAGTAGCCTGCAGACCTAACCCAGATCTAAGATGTCTAACCAAGACTCCTAGATGGACATTATTCCATAAAGGCAGGCAAAAATGATTTCAAATAAACATGTGATGTCTTGTCACAGAGTTTGCAGCTTATTCAGTCTCGTCTGGAATTTTGTCTGTCCTACAACCGTGTTTTGTTTCTGGATTATGGAGAGTTAGTTCTGCCCTGTTGAGTCAAATACCCCTCGCTCAAAGAATCAGGAGTGACTGAAGGCCTCTGCTGGTGTAGATACAGGCCATGATAATGTGTGTTTGTTGACAGGTGGTGAGTTATGCGCCGTTCACGTTGTTTCCCACACCGGTGCCCACAGCACTCTTTCATCAGGCACTGGCAGTACAGACACATTTTAACCGGTTGGTGGACCGGGTGAGTCAGGACCCCACCTTTCTAGAAGAAACTCTGGCCAGGTATGATGCAGTTGCTCTGTTGTTGGGTTTTCCTAAACTAGGGAACTACAGGAGATTTGTGAGTTAATGAAAATCTAATATTTAGTCCAATCAGAAAAATAAAAATAAAATAAATAAATAAATAATAAATAAATAAAAGGAATCAAAATAAAACTCTAATTACCTGCATTTCATGTGAGCATTTGCAGAGAATCGTGTAAATGTGTTGTTGTTACATTGTTGAAGTATCTGCTGAGATTTTAAGTTAATAATTCAAGAAAATATATTAGGTCATTGAGTTTTGGCTGACAGTAAAGTTTGGTAATCCCTGCCCTGTTTAATTGCAAGTTTATTATTGCCACATTTTAATGGTGTCATTAAAATAAATGTGTCATATTTGTTAAAATCCCATCTTAATCTGCAGAACATTGCTGTGATTATTTGTGAAATCATGACACTAACACTGACTCTGCAAATGGCATGAGTTTGGGGCGGGGCTATCTGTCTGTCCAACCAATGGCAGACGTGGGATTGTTTTTTTTTTTTTTTTAACTTAAAGGTGCAATATGTAAGAATTTTGCAGTAAAATATCCAAAAACCACTAGGTCAGTGTTATATTTATTTTGTTCACTTTTGAGTACTTAAAATATCCCAAATGTTTGCAACTATTTGTAAATCGTGAGAAAATTGCAATTTTACCCAAGGCTCCGGGACGTGTGAGGAGTCGCCTGTCAATGGCGTCATACCCACGTTACCCTCGGTTTCCGGTTTTATTTTGTAGAAACCATGGAAACACCAAAGACGCTTTAATATTTACATGTTTTAATAGACAAGGGAACAACTGTTTGGTTACGTTTATAGACAGAAAACTAATTGTTGTTATATAGCTCAACACGTTTAGTCTTATTATTGTTTAAATCTAATTTTCTTGATTTTTTGCAAGTCTCATGCTTTACCATGCCTCAGAGAAAAACACTATTTTGTGAAGTAGCTAACATAGCATAATCAGATGCAGCTTTATTTTTAGTAACAGTAATACAGCATTTTCTCCATCATATAATATGTTTTAAAATGAATTGCATGTCATTTATCAACACAATCATCCAGCATTTAATATGATATTGTAAAATCGATCTATCTTACTGCAGTGTGTAACAGAGTCTCACAGCAGCCGCCGAGCGAACGCTCAGAGTAACGTTATAACTTAATTTTCAACACTCTCAAATGTATCTAATATGATAAACAGAGCTGCGTCACCTCATACTCATGACCGGAAAAGCGGAAGCGGCGCCGGCAACTGTGTCATAATAAAAGTCCCGCTGCTCGTGAGGCGTGTGTTGATCAATCGCTCCAGCTCCTCGTTCAGCTCCACAACACTCGCTCCTGCTCTGCTTCATACTACAGTAACGTTAATAATCACATCCATGAACATGAGTTCTTCCCGAGTCCTATCCCGATTCTTTTCCACCGGCTGTGATGTGAAGATCACATGTTCCAAGATTCCGCGCTCAAACTTGGCGTCATCAAACTACGCCTTTGTTTTGAACAGGCCTCTAGCGGACAGAAATCTTACATATTGCACCTTTAACTTTTTAACTTATTCTGTCAGTATTTTTGCAATTCCATGTAGTGCTGGAACTCAATATTTAATAATAATTTTGGTGTAATATTTCTTTTTTTCAACAGCACTATCAAAGTTGACGATTTTACAGCCAGACTTTTTAGCATATACAAACAAGTTCAACAGGAACATTCACACCAGGTATAATGATTTACCAGCGGTTTGTTGATTCATTTTTTTGTTTAAAAAAAACCCATGTTACACATTAGGAACATTTACTTCACTGTTCATGTTTATACATGTAGTACAGATATAAATATAAATGTGATGTTAATAACCTAATTATAAATGTTCTTTAGACATTTATTTAAACTATAGCTCATGTCTTCCCCAAGTCAATAGTGCTGGGCCTGAATCGCTCCGATTACATGTTGGACCACAGACCAGAAGGTGGGACGTCTCTAAAGCAGATTGAAATCAACACTATTGCTGCGAGTTTTGGCGGTCTTGCTTCACGGACACCAGATGTCCATCGGTAAGTCTGAGATAAATGGTAAATTTAATCTTTGAAAAGCTCTCCGCTAGAGGAAATTTTGTATTAAAATGATGCTGGTTTATAATAATGATGTTTATCATATAAGGGTTAAAGGATTAGTTCACTTCTGAATAAAAATTTTCCTGATAATTTACTCACCCCCATGTCATCCAAGATGTCTTTCTTTCTTCAGCCGACAAGGAATTTAAGGTTTTTGAGGAAAACATTCCAGGATTTTTCTCCATATAGTGGACTTCAGTGGGATTCAATGGGTTGAAGGTCCAAATGTCAGTTTCAGTGCAGCTTCAAAGAGCTCTACATGATCCCAGATGAGGAATAATTATCCAGCGAAACAGCCATCAGCCATTTTGTAAAAAAAAAAAAAAGATATACTTTTTTTTTTAACCACAAATTCTCGTCTTGCACTGCTCTGAGATCCGCACGCATGATGTGATCATATTACAAAGGTCATGCGTGACGTAGGCAGAAGTACCGATCCAGTGTTTACAAAGCGAAAGTGCAAAGATTAAGTCAAACGCCCTTTACAAAAAAAAGGTAAAACAACGATATCAGAAGTTGGAGGAGAAAATTGTGTTTTTCACACTCTACCGTAGTATTTCCGCCTATGTCACATGTGACCTTTCAATGTAATGCGTAGCGCATCGCAGAGCAGTGCAAGACGAACATTTGTAGTTAAAAATATATAAATGTTTATTTTTTTTAAAAAGTTGACCTATCGTTTCATTAGATAAGACTCTTATTCCTCGTCTGGGATCATGTAGAGCTCTTTGAAGCTGCACTGAAACTGACATTTGGACCTTCAACCTGTTGAACCCCAGTGAAGTCCACTATATGGAGAAAAATCCTGGAATGTTTTCTTCAAAAATGTCTTTTCGACTGAAGAAAGAAGGACATGAACATCTTGGATGACATGGGGGTGAGTAAATTATCAGGACATTTTCATGCAGAAGTGAACTAATCTTTTAACGTCAATGGTGTGATAAACTGTTTCTCAATCCTGTAAGACACATTCTGAAGGTCGCAAACCTGCCAGAGGAGTGTAATCGTGTTCTCGACAACAACCCAGCAGCAGGTCTGGCGAGAGGTTTGGCCAAGGCCTGGGAGCTCTATGGATCTGAGAGGTGTGTCCAACTTTCTGACTTTAGTTTGGGGTCGGTTAGATTTTTCTGTGTTACTGAATGAAGTCTCTTATGCTCACCAAGGCTGCATTTATTTGATAAAAAATACAGTCATATTGTGAAATATTATTACAATTTAAAATAACTGTTTTCTATTTGAATATATTTAAAAATGTGATTTATTTCTGTGATGCAAAGCTGAATTTTTTTAGCATCATTACTCCAGTCTTCAGTGTCACATGATCCTTCAGAAATCAGTCTAATATGATGATTTGCTGCTCAAGAAACATTTCTTATTATTTTCAATGTTGAAAACAGCTGCTTCATATCGTTTCCACCCGGTATTAAGATGCGTTTTGGTCGATCAGATCAAAAGTAGATGGAGACACGTACCCATTTACACCTGGTATTTTAATCTGTCTTTTTTGTCCATTTTCAACCACTGATTTCTTCGAGGGAAGGGTCTATGGGCTGGTAAATGTCACTCGGACAGCCGCAAGACCGGCCGAACATGGTGAAATGGTGAAAAAACATTGTGCTTGATACGTTTTTCATCTTCAAACCAAACTTGGGTCATCAGCTGACAAAAGATTAAATCCCGTCTGGCTAGAGCGCTTCCCATAATATTTACATGCTAATGTTTAGGTGTAGAGTAGGCTGTCTTTAGTGGCTGATCGATGCGTATTCGACTACCTCTGGAAGTGGTTGAAAGTGGACAAGCTCAAAACATTTTAAACCCCGTTTACACCTGTATTTAGCGTCATCCACTTGTGATCCGATCAATCAAAACGCGTCTTAATACCTGGTGGAAACAGGGCCATTGATGGATAAAGTTCAGAAGAACATTTATTTAAAATATTGATCTTTTGTTACATTATATATGTCTTTACTGACACTGTTGTTGTTTTAAACTGGAATGTGAAAATGGGGGTTTCACTCACTGCTGGTTTATCGCTGTTTCCTTTGTAATGGAAGTGATAAAGTGGTCATTTCTTCATGTTGTCCCTTACAGGGCAGTTGTAATGTTTCTGGTTGAGGATGTTCAGAGGAATATTTATGACCATCGATACGTAGAGAATGAGCTGTGGAAAAGGTACAGTATGTAGTCAGATAGTCTTGCTATAATCAGGATTCAGTGTCAAGTTATTTTACATTAGTTACTATGTAACTACTATATAACTACATTAGTGTTATTTCATTAGTAAGTACTGAGAACCAGTCATGAGCAACATGTACTTAATGTATATCATTCTGTTGTGAAGTAGCTAATGTTAATTAGTGGTGTTTGTGAAGCAAAGCATCTGTTACTTTTTCCTCTGCCCATAGGGACCATAGTGATGATCTTTTCTTTTATATGTACAGAAATATCCCTGTAATAAGAAGACAGTTTGAAGATGTTTGCAGAACCGGATCTCTGGATCAGAGCAAGAGGCTCTTTGTGTGAGTGATTGTGATTCAGTATCACATGTTTCTCTTCTGTGTAACACATTCGAAATGTGTTGGAAATGACAGCAATGTTTAGTGAAAACAATTACATGATTATTTTTTCCAACAACTGTACACAAACATGTCAATAAAGACCTAATATTTCAATACTCCCTGCAGAGATGGCCGTGAGATTGCCATTGTTTACTTCCGTAACGGATACATGCCCCAAAACTACACCTCAGAGAAGGTGAGGACATGGCTTTGTTTTCCTCTTCTCAGAAATGATTGGAGTGTTCGTTGGGAATCAAACCCGTAACCTGACGTATGTTTCAGAGCTGGGAGGCCCGTCTGATGATGGAGCGCTCTCTGGCGGTGAAGTGTCCCGACATCAGTACCCATCTCGCTGGAACTAAGAAGGTGCAGCAGGAATTGGCCCGGCCGGGGGTTCTGGAGAGCTTCTTCTCTGACGAACCTGAAGCAGTTGCTCAGATTCGGGCCACTTTCGCTGGGCTGTACACCCTGGACATGGTAGAGGAACAACATTATTGACGTGTGGTGCTGAATCCTGCTTGAGTAGATAAGATCCTATGATTAGATCCAACTCTAATGAAGCACTTCAACCAAACTCTGTGATCAACAGAACACTCACAGTATAGTAGTGTTGTCAAAAATACAGATTTTTCTATATGTATTGATACTGAAATATCTGAAATAGTTCCAATACTCATTTTCTGCAGTATCGATACACTGATACCATTTTCTTGCTCTCTCCTCTCGAGTCGACACACTCACTCATCTCACTCGCCTCAGTTGAATAGTGTTAGTATTACAGGGCCTTAATTTCAGCATGGGATTGTGGGTATTGCATGCAGGTTTTGCTCTCACACTGAAAGCGCGGACACATAAATCCACCTCTCAAACAGCTCACGAGTACCAAATTGAGTTCTTTTCCGCAGCTTATTGCGCTTTAACAGTCAAATACACACAAAATTGTCATAATGCCCATTTTGGCAAGTATTCATGTAAACATAGTTGGTTATGTCTTAAATGAACGTTAACGGTTTGGAAAGAACAGCACGTTTAACAGTATATATCCGCGAATTTGGTCTTAAAGTGACAGCAGCCTAATATTCCTGCTGCTGTCTGTCATTAATGTTCATCAAAAAACAAAAGAAAAAGAGAAAATCACTCGCTGCTCTTGACAGAATAACTTTTGTAACTTCAATTGTAATGATTAGTCTGTATTTAATTTATACAATGAACACTATCCAGTGTTGTTATAAATTTGATTACTTTATTCAATTTCTGTAGTTTTGCAACAAAATTACCCCATTGTAAAAACACAAATACATTGAGTTAGCAATGATTTAAGTGAGATAATTGTAATGGTAATTGATGAATGTTTATATGCAAATAAAAGCCAAATTAAAATTTGTTCATCAAATAAAGCGATCGTGTTTCGTCAGAAGTATTTAAAATGGACAAATTATGAGATAATAGTAAAAATATCCACATGGAAGTGTATATGACAGTCTTCCCCCATGGTATCAAAAATGGTATCAAATAATGATATATTTGAAGTTATCGTATCAAAGTTCGAAATTGATGTGTAAATGCATCTCTAAGCAACATTAAACGGTAAAGACAATTAAATGCCATTTTGGAAGAGCTTCTGTGCCACATTTGCAGAGTAAATTTGACATAACTCATGAATTTGTGCCGGAATTCTTTGTACACACATTTTCATGAACAAACCATGATTCATTAACTTTCATACTAAAATTTATCATAAAACTTACAAAAGAATGTGGGAACAACTGAAGTTTAAAGGAAAGGGTGTGCACAAAGCCCTTAAATGGGGATGGTTTGGATGTGTTTTTGCAAATTACTAACCTTCAGTTTCATTACCATCAAGTTAAAGGGTTAGTTCACCCAAAAATGAAAATTATGTCATTAATGACTCACCCTCATGTCGTTCCAAACCCGTAAGACCTCCGTTCATCTTCAGAACACAGTTTAAGATATTTTAGATTTAGTCCGAGAGCTTTCTGTCCCTCCATTGAAAATGTATGTACGGTAGACTGTCCATGTCCAGAAAGGTAATAAAAACATCATCAAAGTAGTCCATGTGACATCAGTGGGTTAGTTAGAAGTTTTTGAAGCATCTAAAATACATTTTGGTCAAAAATAACAAAAACTACAACTTTATTCAGCAGTGTTGTGAATTAGATTTTATTTATTTATTTATTTATTTTGTGGGAAGTTGTCTTGTGAATATAAGAATAATCCACGCAACAGACATTAGTGTAGTACCATATTTAATTTGATAGGAATGAAAATTAAGCTGTGAGGAATTGAAGTACAGTACATATGGATTTCTGCCGACAAAAGCTCCATGAAACACTTTTAAAAGTCATGAGTTGTGAAGATTACGTGATCTTGGACCTTTATACAGTGTGTACCACCAGACTGTGAGCTTCGTTTTCAGTATGGCGTCTAACCTGACTAAGGTCTATTAGTGATTAAGACCCAATGTATCTGCTGCTTGCTGGCTGTTTTCAGCTGATTTTGGACTGAATAATGGCACAGAAATTACATAAAACTGTTTATTTTATGTATTTTACTGATTATTATTTAATTATAATGATATGATAACCTTGGTAGGAACTAAACTTTCAGAAAGCTTGAACATCAGAAGCAGGATTGAGTACCACTGTTGACTACTCCACTGTATTTTTTTATTTTATTTTAATAAAACAGATTTTAATTGGTCGACCTGTCTTTCCACAGGGAGAAGAAGGTGATAAAACAGTAGCAATGGCTTTGGCCAATCCAGATCAGTATGTGCTGAAACCTCAGAGGGAGGGAGGAGGTGAGTGGTCACATGTCATGTCCTGTGTACTCACTCACGTATATATATATCTCAAATGCTTGCTCAAAGGTTTCCTACGTCACAGGCAACAACATTTACGGCAATGAGATCTGTGAGGTGCTGGAGAACCTGAAGAACTCCAGTGAGAGGACGGCCTACATCCTGATGGACAAGATCCAGCCCGCCCCGGTCCAGAACTACCTGCTCAGGCCCGGAGCTCCTCTGAGACTGAACTCCTGTCTGAGTGAACTGGGCGTGTTTGGAGCGTATGTCAGGTGGGATCATTTCTCAGTTTTTATTGTACAAACATCTTAAGATTCACTGCGTTACAGCTAATCGCTGCATCTTTTTCTCACACAGGAAAGGCAAAGACATGGTGTTTAATGAATGTGTGGGCCACCTGCTGAGGACCAAGAGCTCTGAGCATGCTGATGGGGGTGTGGCTGCAGGAGTAGCAGTGCTGGACAACCCACTGCTGGTCTGAACTACAGCGCCACCCAATGGACCGGAGGAGAATGACATACTACTGACACCAGGGGAATTTAACCCGTATGATTTCTTTTCCGCCAAGATTTAGTGAAGAATAATCCCTAAAGATGCAGTAATGTAATCAGTGGGCAACCTCTATGACTGAACTGCGGATTTCGTGTACATGTTTAATACCTCATTCAAGGGTTAATCTGTTGGAGTGTGAGTAGTCATTAATGTTTTATAAAAGTGATTTTTTTTTTTTTTTTTTTTAAATGTTTCTCTTTTAAGTTACATAAAATGGTAACTGATTTTATTAAGATAATAAGAAATATTTCTTGAGCACCAAATCAGCATATTATGATTTCTGAAGGATCATGTGACTGAAGACTGGAGTAATGAAGTATTCCATCATTGGAATAAATTACATTTTAAAATACATTAACAAAGAAAATCTGACTTTTTCCATGTTTTTTTTTTTTTCTTTACAGTTTTATTCCTGTCTATATTCTGAAGATTTTTACAGAGGGATTTGTTCATATATAATTAGTCTGATTTTATACATTTTATTCCTAAAAAAAATGATGAAAATTAATTTTTTTTTCTTTTATGGAGTGATAAAAATAGATATCCAAAATCCCCTCTGTAAAAACTTTTGACTTGTCAAAAAAATTAAACAAGAATTTTGAACCTGACTATCCAATATTCATGTTTTTGTTCCATAATTTTATGCAAATTATTGCATATTTAATTACATAATGCCTCATTTGCATATTTAAACATAACATTTCAGAATACTTGTAATACAAAATCTTTTTGCAATTCTTAATGTAATCAACTTGGGAAGAATGGTGATATCGATTAGTTGTTCTTTTTACCCTATTCACCTGGGATGTCTCACCTTAAGTGCTGTAATCAGGTCCCCGGTGCATCTACCAAACCAGAAAACGTGAAAAAGAACAACCCAGTAACTTTGTTCTGCCAAGCCTTTCTCTGCAAGCATGTGAAAAAACGAGCCACTCAGATTTTGCTCCCCTTGTGACGTAGGAAGGGGATCATATTATAATATTACCGCCCCTTAATCTGCACGTTTCCACCTATGGCGGTCATTTTGTTTTCGCAAGTGAAAACGGTGTATCGGTTCAAACACCATGGCAAAAGTTTGGAAAAGCATGCTAACTGTTTTGTCGTTGGCTGCAGAGACGAGCACTGACACTATTTAGAGTCTAGCCTGCAAGTTGACCCTGGCAAGCTCATTTGCTCAAAGGAGCGTTTCTGACTGAGTGACATTTTTGAAAAAATATTAGACCATCCACAGCATTTGATAGCAATCATAAACGTTAGTCTGGTGTGTTTGGCTCTGTTTGGCAAACAGGTACGCTATATATAGTGGGCGTCCATATGGGTTTTGCACAAAAGATGAAGATGACGACACATGCTAGTCGATGAGTTGAATCAACTCCACAGCAACTACATAAATTTATCCACTAACCATTCAGAAACGTCCAGTTTCATTCTAAAAGTTGTAACTTCTTCCTGAGTCTCTCCATCAGTGTCGACTCCGGTTTGAACAATGTAAGGCTGAACACCGTTACTGACAATCCTCATTTTGGCTGCGTGAGATTCTCCAGCTTTGTTGTTGTTGAGCCGTTAAAGCTCCGCCCTCTTCTGGAAAGGGGGCGGGAGCAGCAGCGCATTTGCATTTAAAGGGACACACACAAAAATGGTGTGTTTTTGCTCACACCCAAATAGGGGCAAATTTGACAAGCTATAATAAATGATCTGTGGGATATTTTGAGCTGAAACTTCACAGACACATTCTGGGGACACCAGAGACTTATTGTGAAAAGAGGCATAATAAACTTTGAGAGTGATGTTCTAGGACCATTTACTGGAGTTTATTTTTAGAACTGCACTAGAACAACACACAAATCTGCACAAATAAAGAAAAAATTGAATTCCAATCAAACATATTTCTGAAATCCATGTTTATTTCAATCTCCACATTACAGCCACAAGAAATCACACTTTCATCAGCAACCAACCGAAGTCAACACCAGAAAAACCTCCATCCTCTCGTTCATTCACTCAACTCTGGACACTATCAACTTCTGAAAAACAATAATGGTTCCAATAAAGCAAGATAGTACAAAGATGATACAAGACATGCATCAATTCTCAACCAAAGAACAATGGAAAAGGGAAGGGCTTGACAATGACAAGACCTCAACAGTTAAACAAGGCAGAAAGAGTTTGAATCGTATGATGTATGTTAAAGCTTTATAGAATAGTAGGATTATTGTGAAGATGCTTCTTAAACACTGAAGTGTGTCGAAAGTTACAAAGAGACTAAGTGGAGCTTTTACACATTTTCTTGGTTGTTTAGCTTAATATCCTGGCTGAAGAAGCAACAGTCAGTGAAGTTAGAAGAACAGGGAATAGACAGACAAAAGCTCGGACGAACTCATCTATCGGAATGTGCAGGGCAGGTCGACGCAATGATCCACATAGCAACGTCCGTCCTGCCTCACAATAATACACACATACACCATGATGTACACACTCGCATATCTCGCACAGAACAATGAAAACGCATCAATTTAAGCGCCAACTGAAAATGAAAATGAAAGGAAAAAACACTGAGTGGTTCTAACTACTTGATATGAAAGAAAATAAAAGACCGAAAGAAATTTGTGTGAGACAGCCGCTATTCATTTTGTAGATTTTACATTCATCGATGCTTCTTTTTTCCCCCGTTTCCCCTCAGCCCCAAAATATACAATGATATTATATTCATTCTTTAAAACAAAAAGCACTCTTACGGTTTTTATATTATATTATCAAAGTCTTGGCAAAGCAGCCATGAAATTGACGAACGCATTTAACGCGTCACTGTCTGACGGCCTGGTTTTCGATGCCTAAAATCCAAATCGTCATGGTTCTTTTTCCTATGAAGAAAAACAATGTTTAACATGAGAAATGATTTTTAATTATAAATCAAGACAGTGACGTTCCCTAGAAATGAGTTTGAAGGCTAGTCGCCAAAGCCTGCAGTCACAAGCTCTGAACCAGCACGACGCCGCCATAAAGTACCGCCACGTAAGCTTATAGTTGCGAGGTCAGAGAAAAGACCCCGTCCCTGACCCGATGAAGAGAAGCACGGCGGTTTTGCTTTTTAAAAACTTCAATTTCTGCGTATAAAAACGGTACATAAAAATATACGTTTTGTGCAGTACAAGTTAGTGCAATTATACATTTTTTCCCTCTTGTTCTTCTCATTGGCACTTAGTGAAGGTTATGATCATGAGAGGGACGCTCTTTCCTTTCTGACCGCTGGGAAAGAAAGACAAAGCTGCTCTAAGCCGTGATTGGACAATATACTATATACATTTGGTAATTACGCACTTGCCCAGTTGTTTCTTTGAACCGCTACATTTTTGGGAGCTACATTTTGATTGCCAGTTTTGTTTGGTCTGATAAAATGAAAAAAAAAAACGAGATTTAATCTTCAACCTGGAGGGTGAAAAATAAATGTTTTGACACAAAGTGTTAGGATTGGGATTAGAGTTTCTTTTCAAAGGAATAATTCCCCCCAAACTATTCAACAACTATTCCTTTAATATCCTCCAAGTAATAGTTCACCCCAAATTTCCTCATCAGTCCTCATGTCTTTCCAAAACAGTGGAAAACAAATGCCATTTTAGTCCATACAATGAAAGTCAAAGGGGTCCAAAATGATGTTTTACAAAATTCATACAGGTTTGGAAGGAGATGAGGGTCAGTAAATTTTGGGGTGAACTCTATCCCTTTAATGATACAGATCACATTCACATGTCCAATCACTGTCAGTGTTTCGTGGGTTCACTGCAAAAACAGGATTTTCTAACCCAGTATTTTTGTTTTCCAGTACAAATATCTAAACATTCTTAAATCAAGATACATTGACTACATGAGCAACATGATTTAACCATCTTGTTTTCAGAAACACATCAAGTGAGTTTATGCTTAAAACAAGAATATTTTTTTCTGGATTTAAATATGTTTTTCAGAAACTAAAGATTATGATACAGGGAAACTTTTTGAGCAATGTTGCTTGGGCACTTTCCCATTGAGAAGTGGCAACAAATTTCTATCTGGATACTTTAGATCGAAATTTGTTGCCCAATTCTCAATGGGAAAGTGCCCGAGCAACATCGCTCAAAAAGCTGCCCTGTATCATCACCTTAAGACTTGATATCATGTAATCTGTTGAACACAAAAGAAGATATTTTGAAGAATGTTGGCAACCAGACAGTTGACGGAAGCCATTTAGTATTTTGTTTTCCTGCTACGGAAGTCAACTGTTTGATTACCAACATTCTTTTAAATATCTTCTTTTGCGTTCAACGTACGAAAGAAACTCGTACTGGTTTGAAACAACATGAGGGTGGTTAAATTATGACAAAATTTTCATTTATGGGTGAACTATCCCTTTAAGTAAATGCATCTTGAGCGCTTCTAGATATTTGTAACGGAAAAATTACAAAGCTGATCATTTTTTAGGCAGTGTATCAGCTCAGAGCTGCTTGGCTCATATTGAGAGGGTCAGACAGCACAGTGTGCCTGTTTACATGAAAACATCACATGATCACCTCCATATGAAAAGAAAGCACAGTGGAAGACATCTACATGTTATCAGAGCAAGCGTTTCCTTTACGTGAATAATATCCATAAGCTGAACGAGAAGAAAATTATTTCTTAGGAAGCACAATGTGGCCTGAATTTGCCACAAAGACTCCGACATATGCAGGAAGGTGTGTTTGCGTGGAAAACACTTGATTTCTGAATCACATTAGACTGGGATGTCCTGCTGGGATGACGTGTGGCTGGTTAAAGTGCCTGCCATTGAATTAATACTGTGGACTGACAGGAATAAACCTCATAGCTTATAAAGAGGCAGTTGATCTGTGAGGGACAGAATAGTTTCGGTGCGTAAGAGCAGAGAGAGGCCATTATACATTCCTGCACTACAACTACTCGCGCTGAAGTACACCGAGGCCTCTCTCTGAAAGGCTCATTCTTGTTTAGAGGTATTACTTTAGCAATGTGTGTCGAAACAGTTTTTGACTATTTGGCGAAACGCTCACCGTGGACATGAACGCGCCAGTCGCGATGCTAAACCGCACTCTGCTTTATCGAAATGGAAAATGATTTTCATGGCCGTTAAAAGTGCTTGTAGGCAAAATAAAGCGGTAAATCCAGAAATAGTTCGATTTTGAACAAAATCCGAGTTGGTTGAAGTTTAAGTGATGTCCATGAATGAATTTGAGTTTCTTGGTGTGAGAGGGTTAACTGTTTAAAATACTCAATACCCAGTCAAAATAGCTTACAGAGTTTTGAACAGTTAAAAACTGCTATGTATAAAGTCTGCCACACTTAAAATCATGGAAAATCGTTAGCCGTATTCCACAGAACGCTCACAAAACATCCAAGTATAATAAACTGCCTGAAGAATCTGCTTTGAATGTTTCATTTCTGGATTACTTATGAAAAAGTAACTTTTTTTGCCTTAATATGCAATGCAGCAAAAGCCAAAAAGCTTTTTTTTTTTCCCCCCAAAGTATTTTCCTCTTTTTAGCTTTTTATCAGTTTTT
Organism: Chanodichthys erythropterus; assembly: GCF_024489055.1. Lineage (NCBI taxonomy): Eukaryota > Metazoa > Chordata > Actinopteri > Cypriniformes > Xenocyprididae > Chanodichthys > Chanodichthys erythropterus. The sequence goes on from NC_090240.1 coordinate 13,308,223, forward strand.
TTTCTGAATAAAAGTCTCATTGTTCCACTATGGAAGCAGTAGGAAAAGAGCACCCCCTCGTGGCCTGGAGGAATCAGTGACATTTAAAAGGCCACACGCCTCAGACGGACACCATCTCAGCTCATCAAGTCCCCTGTGAGAGTTGTGCAGGAGATATCGGTGCTTAATCCGTGGAACAGCTGCAATAAAAGAGCACGTTTTGAAGTGGGCTAAAGGATAAAGCTCAGTCAGTGAAGCGCTGGCAGGCCTTCTTCCAACGGCACGCTGTGCACCACAGGTCCCTCTTCTCCATGCCGTACACCTTTCGGCACTTCTTGGCTTCGCCACGCGGTTTCCTGGGGAAATTTTTCACATAGTTCGGTTAGCTGTGAAGCAAGGCTCCAAAAATATCATGAAGCCATGAGCTCAGCGGACAGGTTACCTGGTTCCAGTGGTGGGTTTGGAAGCAGAGGTGTTGTTGCTGTGTGGTTTGCTGACAGTGGTGTGGTTAACAGGTTGTCTTTTCTCACCAATGCTCACAGTGCGGATTTGAGTCATCGGGCCCTGCAAAGGCATTTCATGTTAAAGGTGATCTGACTAAACAAAAGCGCAGCCAAATACACAAGAAGTGAAGACATGATTACATCTCAGCTGACACTTCTTCTGTTCATAAGTTTGGGGTTGGCAAGATTTCTGAATGTTTTAGAAAGAAGGTTTTTATGCTCGGCAAAGCTGAATTTATATTGTGAAAAATTACCATTTAATATTACCATTTATTGTTTTATATTTTAACTCTTTCCTGACCGGTGTTTTTTTTTTTTTTTTTTTAAAGTTGCCTTTTTGATAATTTTCACAAAAAATTTCCCCAGAATATTTTGTTGTATGAATATCTGAACATGCAATATATCAAAAGAAAGAACAGAGCCTCTGCTTCATGCTTTCTTTTTTATCAACTCTTGAATGTGGGTAAGTTTATAAAAAAAATATATAGTTTGTAAAAGACTACGTTCAGATCCGATTCCATCAACACCCCCAAATCTTCGTCCTGTACCTCGTCCTGGGTCGACATTTTATTTGTTAACATTAGGCAGTTTTTTTATTTATATGCTGTTGAATGTTTGTGATCACATTATTTTACATGTGCATAAACAATGCTTCTATTGCTTGTTTCTGCTTCTTCTTTTGATCCGGAGATTGACGGAAAATTTCAAGTCTGTGTGACTGCATCCCTCAGAACTAAAAACCACGCCCCTACAAATTACGCCCCCTGCAATGAAACAGCCAATTAGCACCTCGCTCTAGAATTGCTGATGTTGTCACGGTAAAGACTAGAAGGGATACAGCTATGGCCACTGGATATTTTAATATTTATTTATTTAATTTAATAACTGCAGTATTGTAAGGGTAGGTTTAGGGTTGAGGGTAGGTGTAGTCGTTAATAAAATACAATCTGATAAGTAGCAAATTAATTTACTGTTATTTTATAATGAAATTTTGCCTCATTTCCGGCCGTTGCTGTATCCCTTCTAGACACAACCTTGATGCGTTCCAAACGGGATAAATCACCCTCCGAAGGGCACTTCGAAGTGAAAACTATCATGGCCACCATATTGAAGGGTCGTTCCAAACCAAAGTGTTCAAAACTGGCCACTTCAAAGGGCCCTTCAGAATGAAGGATTTCGAAGGGTACAACTGATGGACACTTCGGGCCCCCATGATCCTATGATAGGGATGAGCCCTTCCGAATGGAATGCAGGGCCTGTTGTCACTAGTAAAGCTTTTCTTCTACTCCACTTTCCTTGCATTTATAAGCTTCATTATCGCCACCTAGTGATAAGGTATACAAATCATATTCAACAGATGCCGCAAGTCCTAATAGTATTTTAGTAATGAAACAGTAATTTTAATTTTATTAAATGGGTAGGCTTAGGGTAAGGTTTAGGGTTGGAAGTAGGTTTTTAGATATAATTACCATGAGTTTGTATTTGATAGTTTCATTTCTTTCATTATTTTTTACTAATTGCTGGTATTTCACACTTCATAAGATTTGAAAGCAATATAAGTTATCCTTACAAACATTTAAAAACACAATAAATCTACTTGAAAAAAAGATTGTTTCAGGCTCGTTTCTTTGTGGGAAGCGAAACTTGTAGTAATAGGTGTAACTTGTAACTTGGTTTGTATTACCGCGGGATGCAGACAGACTCTTCTCAAAAATTCCGTCAATGTCGGGAAGCGTTGTATCTTAACTGATGGAAAATTCTGTCAATGTCGGGGAAGCATTGTATCTTACAGTTTTTTCAAATTGTTTACACACTAAAAGTGATACTTAAAGCCCACTCAGTGAAACCATTCACTCATGTGCTGAATCCTCAGACCAATTCTGCAAAACTACAAGCACATTACGTGCTTTACACTCAGTTTGCAATTGTAAAACAAACTTTTTGCAGAACTCTAAACACAGTTCTCTATTTACTTACACACAAACATCATGTGTGAAAACTCTTCTACATAAATTGATCACTTAGAAATCAAAACTCAGTGTTTTAAGAAAAAAAAAAAATATATATATATATATAAATATATATAGAATATATATCACAGTCACCAGCAATAGCACTCCATTTTCCAGCATCCCTCCTGTTCCTCACCTACGCACATTCACTTGTAACCATGGACACTAATCATCTCCACAGCTGCACGTCATCAGTTAATTCCCCTTTGTGTATATAAGTTCCTGTTTCAGTTCTGTTCATTGTCCGTTCTCCATCTTTTGACATTGTGTGTATCTGCCTACCTGCCTGTTTGGATTAAACTTGGATTTTTGTGTTTGAACCTGTTCTTCTTCATCTTCCTTTATGAACTGAGCCTGACAGATGAACGGACCACCTGAAATGGATGAGAGGGCAATAATGCTCGTCCGGACTCAAGAGAGCCCAGACCTTTTTTCTTTTGACTTTATTTGTTTGGCCGTCACCAGCTCCCTGGACAATGAGACCCTCAAGACCTTGTTCTGGATTGGGGCTACTTTCCACCAAAGCCTCGACCTCCCAGACACCACCGGACTGAACTGGAGAGAAACTGTCATTCGGTGTCTGGAGAGCATTGCGTCTCGATCTGGAGCACAGTCAGACCCAGAGCCCGTATCTCCACCCTTGACCGCGGAGAACTCGCGTGTGCCCCCGCAGATGGTGAGCCAGCACCCACCACGACGCATCAGCCAGAGCCCGAGGAAGAGAGGACAGAGCTGACCGTCGCCCCGGATGTACAGCCCTACCACAAGTCTGACCAGGGGTGTGAGCCAGCGACATCAGCGGACGAGGGAGTCATGACAACAGAGGATGAGGACTGGCTGATTGACTTCAGTGAGGACGTTCCATCTCCCACCCTTTCCCATCCAGCATCTTCATCTTCATCACCGTTTCTAAACGATACTAATGACTTTAAAGACTGTTTATTACTCACCGTTACGCCGTCGATATCCTCACCACATCCATCACCCCAGAGCTCAGCCAGTCCTCCAACCATCACCTGAGGATCCTGCGACTCCGCCTCTGGCCTCTGGGTTCCTCCCTCCATTTTGGCCTGTCGACCTGTTGGCTCCGTCAGGGCTCCTCCCACCTACGGCTTCACCGGAAACCATCGGACTTCCAGTTCCCCTGGGTTCCCTCGACCTGCCGGCTCTCCCTTGGTCCATCGTCGCACCTCTTCTGTCAGAGACTTGCTGTCCGCTGCACTCCGTCTCTCCGCCCCTATGACGTCAGCAGGCTCCTCCTTCCCCTCGGTGTTGCCTCTGTCCTCGGTCACACCGGATCCTCCTCAGCCCTCGGGTACTCTGGCTATGCCTTTGACGGTCGTTGCCGCAACATTGCCTGGGTCTCCAGAACCAGCGATGTCGCTCGTCTCCATCACCTCTCCGTCTGCACTGGCGGATCCATCAGCCATCTTAATACGTTGTGTGTATCTGCCTACTGTTTGGATTAAACTTGGATTTTTGTATTTGAACCTGTTCTTCTTTATCTTCCTTCATGAACACAGCCTGACAATATATAAATATTATATATATATATATATATATATATATATATATATATATATATATATATATATATATATATATATATATATATATATATATATATATATATATATATATATATATATATATATATATATATACACACTATAGCGCTTTATACAATTTAGATTGTTTCACAACAGCTTTACAATCGTAACAATTCTGCTCTAACAAGCCAACTGTGTCATTATACATATCTCAAGTCAGTTCAGTATTGATTCAGTTCACTTCCATAACTGTGTAAAATTCATCAGTTGTGCATATATACTGTATTTGTGCAAATGTACATGTGAGTGCTATGACAAATTCCTATACACTCCACTGCACACTGAACAAGCTAAAGACACAAGATAATAGTGTTTTACATTTTTCACCTCAGTGTGTTTGGTGTGTATGTGGCTAATCATTTTATGTTTGTGTGTAGAGTTACTACACAAAAACACAATTTTTTAAATAGTTAAAATAGTTTTGAGTGAAGTGATTGATTTTGAAAGATGTGTGTGACGTTTTGCATGTTGTGTGCATGTTTTGTGGGTTTGTGTGTAGAGTTTTGAGAAATGGAGCCATTGTTTGAAAAATTGTAAGCAATTTGGAAAAAAGACTGTAAATGACAAAAAATTCCATCAAAGTCGGGGAAGCGTTGTGTCTTAAATGACAGAAAATTCCATCAAAGTCAGGGAAACGTTGTGTCTTAAATGATGGAAAATCCTGTTGAAGTCTGGGAAGTGTTGCGTCTTAAATGACAGAAAATCCCATCGAAGTCTGGGAAATGTTGTGTCTTTAATGACGGAAAATTCCATCAAAGTCGGGGAAGGGTTGTGTCTATAGTGTTGTGTCTTAAATGACGGAAAATCCCGTCAATGTCTGGGAAGCGTTGTGTCTTTAATGGCGGAAAATTCCGTCAAAGTCTGGGAAGTGTTGTGTCTTAAATGACGGAAAATTCCATCAAAGTCGGGGAAGTTAATATACTTGAATATTTGTAATTTATTCCTGTGATCATCATTACTCCAGTCTTCAGTGTCACATGATCCTTCAGAAGTCATTCTAATATGATGATTTGCTGCTCAAGAAACATTTCTGATTATTATCAATGTTGAAAACATTTGTGCTGCTTAATATTTTTGAGGAAACTGTAATACGTTTTGTTTTTTTCTTTTTTTAGGATAAATAGAAAGTTTAGGTTTTTTTGCAGGTTTTTAGGATAAATAGAAAGTTCAAAAGAACAGCACTGATTCGAAATAGAAATGTTTTTTAGCATTATAAATGTCTTTACTGTCACTTTTGATCAGAATTAGAATAATTAGAATAAGAGTATTAATTTCTTTCAAAAAAAAAAGAGAAAAAAACTGCCAAAACCAAACTTTTGAACATTAATACATATATACACACAATTAAAACAGTAAATAATTTAATGGCAGGTTATAAAAGTAATTGTTGTTCATCTTTTCTCTTTTACTCAGCCTTGAGTGTTTTGATACCTGTTATCACACCATTATATATTATCATTTCTAAAAAAAAATAAATAAAAAAAATGTGAGTATTGTCTGTGCAAAACAATGTTTGTGTATTGTGGGTGGTTGCTGTCTGAGTGTTCTGTCAGATTCTAGATGGTTATTCTCATGGTTAGTTTCTAAGGCAAAATAACAGTAATAGCAAAACTTTCTTAGCAAACGCCGCTACTGGTCCATTACGGTGCATCCCTGATCACAATATATTTTCATAACTAGTTCATAAACACTGTCTTTTTGACAGGTTCTAGATTTCTGCAGATGTCAACCTGTAACAGGGGTTTGGAAGCTACTTTCTGTGTTCTGCAAAAGCATCTGAGACAGGAAACCAAAAGTCATGCAAGTGCAACTACTGAAAGACCCCAAGAGACAGAGAAAGACAAGCTGGGAGTGACAAATAAAAGTCGACCAAGCTTTACAGGATCACTGCCCTTTCAATATTTAGTGAGCTAAGTCTTTCACAAGATGACAAACTCTGTTGACTGCGTCTCTGACAGAAAGAGAGATTGTGAGAAAACAAGAAAGAGAGAAAGAAAGGAGCCATCTCACCGGTAGAGCTTTATATATGACAGGGGGCGACTGCCAGGATACACTAATCCTATCCTCACTGTGAGGTGGTTCAGAGGGCATGCTGGGAATGCTGACAGGGGTTGTAGCCTGAAAAACATAGTGTGTGTAAGAGGCGGTATTAGCAAAGCCAGCGGAGAGAGGAAGAGAAAACACTGTTAAGTACAACCACAACCCACTGACAGCCAAGAAGAGCTGCCTCAAAGACTCCATCATGACAAGCCATTAGAAATGAGACAGTCTGATACTCAACCTATCCGACCTGGTCCTGAAATCCTGACCTCATCACACTGACCCATAAATACGTCAACAAAATGGACTTCGGCAATTAAAGAGACGTGTATGCAGTAGTCTGGCTTTTTGATATTTAACAGAGCCCTCAATCTGGTGCGCGAGCAAAGGTCAGATATATAAATCTCTGCCCGTTTGAAAGATTTCAGAAAGGTCATTCATTCCATTTAGGACAAAATTTCTCAAGAAAAACTCCTGCAAAGAGATGCAGAAAGTAGGCTACACACTAATTGCATTGCAAACAAATTTTGTTTTCCTGTAAAACATCCTTAAAACAAGATAAGTGCACTTGCAAGATTTCTTGTTTTCCAAGAATATATATATTGAATCAAAGGGTCTGTTCCCCCAGCAACGAAAATTCTCTCATTAATTACTCGCCCTCATGTCGTTCCACACCTGTAAGACCTTCGTTCATCTTCAAAACACAAATTAAGATATTTTTGTTGAAATCTGACAATCTTTCTGTCCCTCCATAGACTGCAACACAATTACCACTTTCAAGGCCCAGAAAGGTAGTAAAGACATCGTTAAAATAGTCAATGTGACTACAGTCTACGGAGGGATAGAAATCTCTCAGATTTCATCAAAATTATCTTAATTTGTGTTGTGAAGATGAACGAAGGTCTTACGGGTAATTAATGACTAAAATGAAAAAAAGACATTACAGTTTTAAGAAAATGAAGCTCGTTTTTTTGGCCCTTTAAGATTATTTGCATATTATTGACAACAGTTAAGCAGAATTCCTCCCAAAATTCTCAGAACTGTAATGCAATTGTATTTATACATCATGGTAGTACTTGTTTATGCTTTTGTGTATTTATGGTAGTATGCTTATGCTTTTTATGATGTATTCACTCAAATATTAAATTTCTGACAATATTTACTCACCTTCATATCATTCTAAACCCCTAAGAGTTCTGTATCTTTAAACAAAAATGAAGATATTTTTAATATTCTCTCGTCATTTTTGCCATTCCATTGCCCAAACCAAAATTTGCACACTTCATATGTGACTAAAAGTCCACATTAATTTTTTTCCTCATACAAAGAAGTCTCTTTAGAAGACTTGATTGATATGGATTCGTCATTGGTATGAACTTTCAATGAATGGACAGAAATTATGAGAAAATATTAAAGATATCTTCATTTGTGTTTCAAAGATGAACAGAAGGATTATGGGTTTGCATCAACATGAGGGTGAGAATTTTAGGGTGAACTATACCTGTAAGACACATGCTAATGAGAATATTAGGGAACTGCAATTAATTGTCATGAAAATAATGCAAAATGAGTCTTCAGACAAAATATATTACATTTTTTTCTTTTGATTTTGATTTTATAGCCATGATAACAAAGCTTTTTTGACTCTGACCCTGATGGTGAGAGATTTGAGCTGCATTAATAACAAAAACAGAGCCTTGCGTGGGGGATCTGAAAGAATATCATGTTCTCAAAGTCCACCCACACACAGATTGACGAAAGAACTGTAGGAGAGTGTGCATGAAGACATCATCCCTAAACCTCAAACCCATTACATGACACGTGCACTCTATTAAGTGCAGGTAGAAAGGGATTGTGTGTTCAATAGGAAGAAGAGCGATGTTACCTGGTAAGCGTGGTCAGTGCGGATGTGACACAGCGCCGACGGTGCTGATTGGCTGAGCGGGGTGTGGATCATGTGGGCGGGCTCAGATCGAGAAACATCACAAGTCAGGATGGGGAAGACAGGGGCCGGCCCGGACGTCGTAGGAGAGGTGGGCGTGAGGTTGGACAGCCCCTCCGAAAGAGTGTCCATGTTCACCTCGATTTCAGAGTAGTAGAAATCCTCCTCGCCATCGCTGTAGTCAGAATCTCCATTTCGCCTGAAACACATGATACTAAAACTTAGGCCAGCCTCGGATTGCAGGCTCGGTGCTCTTGTGCGCACGTCAACAGGCAGCCAGCAGGGGGCAGCAGTGCCAATGTCATAACAGAGGCTTGATTTACATGGGATGGTCAGGTAGCAACAAGAGGCTATAAAAACACTCTTACTACTTCCATCAGAATGTGTTTCCCTCTCTACCTCCTGTTATGGTGCTCAGAAAGGGAAGAGCACCCTGAGCTGCCCCATCCTCAGAGACTGACAGACAAATTGCACCCTTCATATGGACAAAATCATCTCCGCCTCTAAAGCTTTAAAAGTTAACATTACATTTACTAAAAAGAGAGTAGTGAATTTAAAATGAGGACGCATTTTTTTACACATACATCAAATATAAATGTATGTCCCTGTTACACTTACTTTTCCTGGTTAAATAAGTATTACATAAAAAAGAGAGACCAAATACAATTCTATTTTGTAGTTTTACACTGTATAATGTTGCATTTATTAAAATCAAGTATAAATTTCATCAAGTTAGTGTTTTTATGCATTTTTACATTTATTCCAAAATAATAACTAAAGACAGTGATAATTTAAACAATATATTTTATTTGTGATCTAATGTTCAGCTTTTTCTTTTTAATAGTCAACTTATTTTCAGCAATCATCAAGCTTGTAGCTACACTGTACCTTTAATTTTCATTTTTTAAATTTTCATCATGTTTTCAGCCCATTTCAAGTTTGATTTTGACATGACACAAAGCAGTGATATCTAAATGCCTGAGTTGTTTACTTACTTTTTAATAAGTCTTCCCATTAATGCCATCATTGTCTTGGTTCAGGAACATGCAGAACGTAAACGTAAACAAGAGGTGGGATTTATCACACGGACCAATCATAATCAATCATATCCAATCATGGCGCGATGGAGGCATTGCCTCCTCTCATGTGACTTTCCCCCCATTCTTTCTCAATTACCCCCCACTAAACCCACCGCACGCTTTATGGGGTCTGTTAAAAGTCAATGGGATCTGGGATCTATCGCTGTAACTTGACCTGTGGGTGTCACTGTTGGACAGTGTTACTTTATAAAAACGACTTTCACACTTTTAATGTCACATTTTGTATTATTGATTATTTTCTCATCCAGTTTTTTTGAGGAGACACTGCCTCCCTTTCCTCCATGCAGGGAACGCCCCTGAAAGATTGCCAATATGTCCTCGACCCCATATTTGCTTTTAACACTGTGACAGTTTCTATTTCTGCGACGTCGCAACTAAAACAACATACAAAGTATGACAGTGATAATCTCAGGTACTGATCATGTGCTTTTTTAATGTTTAAAGAATTTAATGTTAGTTTGAATATCATTTTACGTGACCTTTCTGGCTGTACTGAAATGGAAAATTCACCAGAGATCTTGAAAATAAAAAGAAACAAGAACATTCAACTGTGAACAAACAATTATATTCAATGACAAAGATGTTGAAGGATTAGTTCACTCCAGCGACGAGAATACTTTTTGTGTGCAAAAAAACAAACAAAAATGACTTTATTCAACAATTTAAGGTTGAATCACTATAGTTACATAGACTATTTTAACAATGTCTTTACTACCTTTCTGAACCTTGAAAGTGGTAATTGTGATAATTGTCAGAAAGCTCTCGAATTTCATCAAAAATATCTTAATTTGTGTTCCGAAGATGAACGAAGGTCTTACGGGTGTGGAACGACATGAGGGTGAGTAATTAATGACAGAAATGTCATTTTTGGGTGAACTAACCCTTTAAATCTGTGTAATATTTATGAATTCATTGTGAGTGCAGTGCGCTTGCAGAGAGACTCCGCCCACACACTCTCCTGATTGGCTGTGATTTTTGATTGACTTTGTCACGTCTTGTAGTCGAGTCATGTCTAGTGTGGGCAAACAAATTGCTTGAGTAAATGTTCAAACTGCAGAACAAACATGATCATCTATTCCAGGTTTGATTTGTCCGACTGACGCTTACCCCAGGTGGACGGTGCGGATGTGGCGCTGGATCCCTGAGGAGGTGCTGAGGACTTTTTCACAGTTCTTCCACAGACACTTAAACATCACCTTCATGGAGTTCTGGAACAAACAAACATACAATTTATGTTTTATAAAGGACATACCCAGTGTTCCCAAAGTTGCTAAAACTTTAGGAAAGTTTAGGTTTCTGGTCTGTAAAAGCAGCCAATCAGGAATCCATATGCACATTTCACAGTGACATCATTGCTGTAATATTTAGATTTTTGAGTATGCTATTTTATCAAGTCAAACAATTGTCATGAATGAAGCACCCCAGTATGAAGCTTATAAAAGACCAAAATAGCACACCTAAGGCTACAAAACAAAGTTTGAATGTTGTCCATATGCCAAGCATTTTGGGTTGAATTAATTGAAGAAAAACCTGCCTGAAGAATATCAATACACATCTGCCTTACAGCTATAAGCATAAAACACACTTTAAAAATGAATCATGAGAGAATGATAATAAGTAAGTGCATCTTTAAAAAGAGATCTGCTCTATTTGCAGTCAAGGCCAGTGATTCAGAGGTCTGATTGCATAAGCCTCATGTGTATGTGCAGCAGAAATTCCCTTCAGCCCACTGCCGCCCCAAAAGCATGAAGGCTTTTCACTGCTGCAGGGAAACAACTATTACAGCACTTGAAAACAACAGTGACACTGCCAGGTGACGGCATGTGTGCCATGTGTGGGAGATTCACACCTCCTGTGCTGTTCTGTCACTTTCACCAGCGCTCCAAGCGTATTTTGTTTCCCCTCTCGCTCTAAATCTCATCTGTGTTTATCTAACATACTTGATATCTGTGGTTCTGTAGGTGATTCAAATGATGAATCACTCTCTTAATACACTTTACCGCAATAGAGTGCTTAGTTATGCCAACGTTCAAAAAAAAAAAAAAAAGAAAAAAGAATACATACAAAGAAATTACTCACCAGTTACATGATGTCCTGCACAAAAATACAGTAAAACAATAATACTATGAAATACATTTACAATTTAAAATAGCTGTTTTCTATCCGAATGTATTTTAAAATGTAATTTATTTCTGTGATCAAATCTGAATTTTCAGCATCATTACTCCAGTCTTCAGTGTCACATGATCCTTCAGAAATCATTCTAATATGCTGATTTGCTGCTCAAGAAACATGTATTATTATTATCAATGCTGAAAACAGTTTTTCTGCTTCATATTTTTATGGAAACCAGAATTCTTTGATGAATAAAAGTTCAAAAGAACAGCATTCTTTTTTAAATAGTAACAATGTAAATTCAATAAAATAATACATTTAAAATAAATGTTATGATATAGATATGGTTATAGCACTGTGGAAAAGTGCATAAAAAAGAAAAAAAAGAAAAGAGGGTTTTAGCCAGTTATTTATATCTTTTGCACAGTAGGAAATATCAGTTTACATTTCCAAACATTCCTTTTGTCATTAATAGTTACAATGAAAAGCTACCTGAAAAGTGTATCTAGGACAAAAGCTGGCAAAGGGTGATCACACCAAATATCGATTTGATTTAGTTAATAGAAGTTAATTGACAAATAACATCTATTTATGACAGTATTTTTGAAAGCATCCTCACTTTACAGCATTAAACTAAGTGCCTAAAACTCTTCACAGTACTGTAGCTTTGCAGGGAGGTTATTACAGTTCTCCTGGATTTGGTTTGTCTCAGTTTCATCTGTTTCTTCATGTAATCACAGACGGATTCGATGGTGGTGAGATCAGATCATATCGGTTGTTGTCAGACTCCTTGTGCATACAAAAATCTCCCTGGATTATTACAATTAATAGCAAAAGGAATGTTTGGAAATGTAAACTGATATTTCCTACTGGCACACTACAGCAAAAGATCTAAATAACTGTCTTAAAACCTTTTTGTGTGTGTGTATGTGGGGGGGAAATACTAACGTGTCTAAGACTTTTGCACAGTACTGTGTATATGTGTGTGTGTGTGTGTGTTATGTACTTGCATTAAAAAAATAAGTTCTCAGACTGAGAACGGTGTGAAATAATGACACTCCGGAACAAACAGTGAGCCAAGATTATTTTGTCATTACACTTAATAATCTTAAAGGTACAATTTGTGATATTTTTTTCCGCTAGAGGTCGCTAGAAGCCTATTCAAAACAAAGGCGTAGTTTGATGACGCCACGTTTTAGAGCGGAAACTTGGGACATGTGGTCTCCATCTCAACGGACGGTGCAAAAGAATAGGGACTGGAGTCTGGAAGAACTCGATGCGATTATTAACGTTACTGTAGTATGAAGCAGAGCAGGAGCGAGTGTTGCGGGAGCTGAACGAGGAGCTTGAGCGATTGATCAACACACGCCTCACGAGCAGCGGGACTTTTATTATGACACAGTCGCCGGCGCCGCTTCCGCTTTTCCGGTCATGAGTTTACGGGAGCTGTCCTTGTCGACAGAACCAGCGGCAGATGGTAAAAAGGAATTATGTTCCATAAATAAGTAACACAATCCACCATAAAACGTGCAAGAAGTAAATAAGGAACTACTTGACGCAAGCTAGTGGTTTGCTGGACGCTAGACACTACTTCCGCATTTGTCCACGGCACTTTTGTCATGTGGTTTCTATGTCAGTAAAGGCGGTAACAAAGGTAACTGGCGTCATTGACAGGCGACTGCACTGCCCCGTGTCACTGTTTACAATGGGAACTTTCTCATGATTTACAAGTAGTTGAAAACATTAGAGATACTGTTTGTAATCAGATGGACAAAATATATAACACTAGCCTAGTGGTTTTTGGATATTTTACTGCAAAAATTTTACATATTGTACCTTTAATTTCTTCTGATAAACCTCACCAGGAACTTAATTTGTGAGAAAATGTATCACATTAACTGAAATGTGAAACATGTCCGGACCTGTTTCACTGCTCTCTTCAGAGTCAATGAGTGGGTGTGTGTCTGTTCACACACATACAAAAACAAGCAAATACTCTCAGCTCTTCTCAAGGCCGATGGAGTTAACCCTTTCACAGATCACGAAAGCCTATGAAACATTTCCCATCGAAGCCTCGTCAGGGAGATGACAGCAACCATTAACCAAAACCTACTGAAAAAGGGCTGGGAAGTGTATGTTTCCATCTGTCTTTATGAATGAACAGCCAGTCCACTTAAGTTACACTTCACCCAGCTGCTCAGCATTTGGCTTGGTTCGGTTCAAAGGACTTGGCTTTTTTTTCTCGTCTCCTTCATTCACAGAGGTTTTTATTGGCTATAGCAGGACATATATGCATGCAGGGAGGCGTCTGGTGAGCTGAAATAATAGAAGAGGTAGCCAGCGCTGTTGCCTAAGACAAGCATTAGCAGTACGGGACACATCCATCTGTCTCTGTACACACACAGGAGAATCGCACTCCAGCCAAAAATGAGCCGAACACATATTAAACATTATGTAATGCGCACCAGCGTGAAATAAACAACTCGTATCTTTGACATTTCGACTAAATTTCTAGATGTGTACAGGATGGCTTATGGGGTTTCTAACATAATCTGAAACAATGGGATCCCCTAAGGGGTTCTTCAATCCCCTAAGGATTCTTTTAAAATGAAAAGAAACTGAAAAAATCTGTTTAGTAAGGTCTTAGTGTATTTCCGTTAGGGAAATCAAAGTTATGACAGAAACAGAAATTAGCAACGCAGTTCACGTCCATAGGCTTTCACAGCAGAACTTAATTATATTTTGTGTTCTCTACAAAAAAAAGTGTGTTATATGAGCTTTAAAGTTTTGCGGGGCTGTAGAATAATCTGTTTATCTACTGTGGATAAACTTCCAGTTATTATGTGTTATGATGGAATTCCTGTGACTGGAGTTTGCTGATATCTTGACATATTTTGCAAAAGTTACAAACTTTATGACAGCAATTGAAAGGCTGGATATAACTTTGCACAGATACGGTCAGCAAGCATTCCTGTATTAACAATGTTAGCAAGTCTAAGTCTTTTTGTAACAGTATGTTTTTAAACGTTTATTTCAGTGCAATGCCTTGCTCTATTAATTTCCACAGCAAGTGCCTTGCTGTAAATGTGATTTAATAAGTTAAGTTAATACTTTTATTCAGCAAGGATGCTCTAAGTGGATCAAATGTGACAGTAAATAAATTTATAATTAGACAAAATATTTATGTTTCAAATAAATGTCATTCTTTTGAACTTTATATTCATCAAAGAATCCTGATCCAATTGTAGTTTCCAATGAAAAATGAAGCAGCACAATTTTTTTAACATTGGTAATAATGTTTGTTGAGTATCAAATCATCATATTAGAATGATTTCTGAAGGATCATGTGACACTGAAGACTAGAGTAATGATGCTGAAAATTCAGCTTTCTATCACAGGATTAAATTACATTTTAAATTATATTAAGAAATTTCACAATATGACTGTTTTTACTGTATTTTTAGCAGCCTTAATAAGCATAAGAGACTTGTTTCATGAACATTAAAAACCCCTCAAAAATATTTTCTGTCCTAAACAACAGCCACAGATGCTGTCATTGCAGCTTACATTGTACTGAACCCAGAACATTATTTTTAAATATCACTTAAAGGCACAATATGCCATTTTTCACCACTAGAGGTCGCTTATTCAAAACAAAAGCTTGATAACATCTTGATTTCGTGGAATCACGGGAGGTGTTGTCTTCACGTCTAAGAAACCAATGGGAATCGGGCAGAAATCATATTCATGGATGAGCTAATGCATTAAAGATTTATTAACATTACTGTAGTATGAAGCAGGGTGTGGAGCGGAATGAGGCCGCTGGAGCGATTGCTAATGAGAGACTAGAATGAACGCGACACACGGCTCGAGAGCAGCGGAACTTTTATTATGCCGCAGTCGCCGCTTCTGCTTCTTCCTATCACGCGTATGTGAGGTAACGCAGCGCTGTTTATCATATTAGATACATTTGTGTGTTGAAAGTTGTTATAATGCTTCTCTATGCGTTCACTCGGCGACTACTATGAGACACTTGTTACACTCTGCAGTAAGCTAAACATGATTAATTTTCTGTCGATTAATGTATCCAAACAGATGTTCACCTGTCTAATAACACATATTATATATTAAAGCATGCATGGACATTCTTTAAACATTCTTGGAGACATGTGAGATCATGTAAATACACAAGTCAACAAAATATGTAACATTGTTCTTCTAGTGGTTCTTGGATATTTTAATCCAAAAATCTTACATATTGTGCCTTTAAATGTCTGATATCACTTAAGGAAAGTTTTTCTGCCCAATTAATTTCTCCATCCAATATCTGGAATTGCACATATTGCATCAGAATTGAGAAATATTCTGTATTAAAAAAAGAAAAGAAACCTCTGAGAAAACATGTTTCACTTTTCTCCTTTTTTCAGAAAGAGGCGTGAAGGCATGACAGGATCCATGTATACAAGATTGTGCACTTGGGAATTGTGCGAAAAACTTGTGTTAAGATGTGTGTAGTGCTGTGAAAGGATAAGCCCGAGTGGATCTGTAACAGAACCCCCTCACACACACACACACATATACACACACATACATCCTCGGCCTCTACCAAAACAAGGTGTACAGGCAGAAAGGCTAATGGTTTCCTGACATTGAAACCACATTCACGTTCTGGAGTGATTCCACACTACAAAAAACTGAAAGAAGAGGGGACGAAATGGAGACGATGAAAAAGAGAATGAAAACACTCCATCACGTGGGTGACAAGACTTGTTGTGCCAGAGCCAAGCTGATGTGTTTAATGGAGCTCTTAAATTACTGAAAGTAAATTCACTGCCACCTTTGCCACAAAAACTACTCAGCTGCACTCTGTCTGAACACATTGTTACCAAGGTCTGATAAACCACACTGTTTGCTCATATGACCTGACCCCTACCTTTCGTTTCCGGGGGATGGGGTCCTCAAACAGGAAGTGTGTACTCTCGGTTTCCTCATTGTTGTCATCACTCTGGGAGGAAAGCAGGAAGCATTTCCCGGCATCGTTGGAGAGGGGCGGGGACGGCGTGGAGGGCACCGATTGGTCACTGGCGTCCCAGCTCCAGTTCCCACTGGTGGAGCTGCTGTAGCTGGCAGACAGGCTCTCCTTCCAGCCCTTACTAGCCAGATCTACACCTGAAGACAGAAGACAGCAATTTTAAAAGCAGGAAAAGAGCTCTAAAAGTTTGATTGACCTGTTGGGCTGTTACTGGCAGCATGCACTGCTACATATCCCAGAGTCCAACACACTGTAGGATTTCATTAGAAATCAGCAGTAAACACATCCACAGATTCAAAACAAAACAAACAAAAAAAATCACCAAAACAAAACACAAATGAAAAACAAAACAAAAGACAAAACAACACAACTAATTAAAATCCACCCAAAACAAAACAAAAAAAGAAAAGGAAAAAATATTTATATTTAAACAAATGATCAATTAAGGGACCTATTATGCCTTTTTTCAAAGGACTGATTTTTTTTGGGGGGGTTACTAGAATAAGTTTTCATGCTTGAATGTTCAATAAAAAAAAAACACAATAAAAACTGGTGTCTATGAAGCCCCTCCTTCTAAAAAAAACACAGAAAAGTGATCTGATTGGTCAGAAATGTCACGACCCTTACCATAACTGCAAATTTCAACACACTACTAATGCCACTCAACCAGGTCCCGCCCCCTTTTTTGCATATATCTTTGGCGGGAATTATTCAAATGAGGAACATTGTGACCTGTTTGTTCCTGGAAGAAATTGAGGCATTTCAGGGAGTTCAGTGCTTACTGATATAGCGAATAACTCCCTTTGAGTGACTTTGTGCTTTGTAAATTTGCAGACCTTTTTCATGCTCAAACAGCAACATTACAAGTTAAACATGTAAAAAAAACATTATAGGCCCTCTTTAATATAAGGCTGATAACTTGCCAAAGCCAAAATGGTATCAATCCAAACCTATACTGCAATTATCCATCATTTTGTTATTTGAAGGCAAGGCCAATTTTGGATAAAGAGAGCATGCCATATATGCTCTCTCTCACAGAATGCAGTGAATTTGGCATTTGACCCAGTGTGAATAATATTGATTTGTTTATGAATATTTTATACCTTTATACTGTTTAGTCACACGGAGTTGGTGAGAACAAAGAAAAAAGTGATGATGTCATGCAATACTGGATCAAGATAAAATAACAGATGCACACTAAATCCATTGTGTTATTTCATTAATGCGTGGTAAAAAAAAATTGTTTCACAACTGGTTTTGGTGCCGGTGGCATTTTTGTTCAAAGAAATGATTTATAAATTGTAACACATGACCTTGTGTACCCTGATGAATGCAGAAATTAACAACTTATGTTATTGCTTCAGTAAATGTGTTTACATGAGACTCGTTTGTTAAACTACAATAGTTGAAATGTACTACAATGTAAGTAAGTGTTAAAAGTAAAATGCACTAAAGTGTTAAAAGTAACACTTTACAGAACCAGTGCCGTTACGCTGGAAACGGGATAACAGAGACTGAATTGCTTATAAATGTTTAATTTTTACTTCCAATGTTTGTTAAATGAGTTTAAATGTAGACAATATTGTATAATCTACATATTTATACATAAAATGGTATAAAATATGATATACTGTAAAATATGATAATCTTTGAAAATAAAGGAAGTAATCATGTAGACCAGTGGTTGTGTAAAAAAAAGTATTTTACAAAAGTTTAGAGGATTTAAGTTAATCTGTAAGCACTTATTCATGAATAAAAAAACAAACAAACTAGTATTATGGTAAAAATGAATGAGTAAAATCAACACATGTTGTTGGGTAAAATTAGCCCAACATGTGTTCTGTCCTATATTTACCCAGCCCTTGGGCTAAAAACAACCCAAATTGGGCTGTTTTTAACCCGGTGAATGTGATTTCACCAAGTAGAACATGTTCCTGAATCAACATACTTGTTAACCAATCAGATTGAGGGATAGGTTTATAGTTAATGTCAAGTTTAGGCTTACAACCAGGGTTAGGGAATTCTACATCACTCTTATTCACCTATCATTTCCCTCTGAGTTTAGGGATAGGGTTAAGACTATGTTTCTGGACGGGAATGTTGTTCCAGGATTAACAAAAGCTGTTGAACCAGGAACACATCACAAAATCACAGTGACCTTTTTAACCCAGTGTTTTTTAGAGTGTAGTTTAAAGTAATTATACTATAGTTCATTGTTAATTCATGTTTGTTCATAATACATTAATTAAAAAGGTAGAAAATAAAGGTACGCTATGTAACTTTTTACAATGACATATTGTATTGATCCAAAAACTCAATATCAAAGAAAAAAATAAATGTTCAATTAGTGCACCAAAATTTGGGCAACTGAAAAAAAAAAAAAAATATATATATATATCTTTTGGGCCAAAATGGTTTTGGAAGGCCGAAATCATTGACTGAAACTAAATGTTTGTCTGAATAAATCACTCATGAAAACAAGTTTGTATTACAGACACTGTTTATAATTATATAATTAAAAAGTTGATATAAAAAACTGCCTTATGTCCAAATTAAATGCTTATATACAACTATACAAAATATATTTGATTAATTAATTATTAAATAAACTTTATTTTTAGTTTTGGTTTCCAGCTAAATAAAAACTTTAATTTCAGTTTTGGGTAAATCTCTATGGTGCATCAGTGCATCAGCAGCCATGACTGTAAGATAAGAAAGGTAAAAACATAATGGCTGTAAACACAATTCTAAAGATATAACATATGTTGAGCTACACAGCAGAATAAGACTCACTGTCCAGCTGATGTTAAGCAATTATAACCCTCAACAAGCTTAAAGACATGTCAAACAACCTTGAGCAACAGTACAAGCTCTGCTGACCTCGAATGACCCCAAACAGGCAAATAACCTCCATTTCATGACACTTGACCTCTTAGGATGCTCTGGTTTCTTCCAGCATGCACAGACTTGCAATTTAGCAGATGTTTTTCATTCAAAGTGGCTTACAGTACACTAATTACAGGAACAGACTCTCTGGAGTAGCATGATTTAAGGGTTAAGTGTTCGGCTCAAGGGCACAATAGCGACAGGAAAGAATTGTAATCTAAGCAGCCCTAGACACTCTTAAAAATAAAGGCTCTAAAAAGGGGTTTTTACATAGAAGAACCATTCTTGGTTCCTCAAAGAACCTTTCAGTGAACAGTTCTAAAAAGAACCATTTTTTTCTAAGAGTGAAGAACATTAATGGGACCTATAATGCCCCTTTCACAAGATGAAACTTTCTCAAACGGATCATTTATTATAGCTTGTCAAATTTGCCCCTATTTAGGTGTGAGCCAAAACACACAGTTCTTGTGTGTGTCCCTTTAAATGCAAATGAGCTGCTGCTCTCCTTTCCAGAAGAGGGCGGAGCTTTAACAGCTCAACAACGACAAAGCTGGAGAATCTCACGCAGCCAAAATGAGGATTGTCAGTAACGGTGTTCAGCCTTACATTGTTCAAACCGGAGTCGACACTGATGGAGAGACTCAGGAAGAAGTTACAACTTTTAGAATGAAACTGGACGTTTCTGAATGGTTAGTGGATAAATTCATGTAGTTGCTGTGGAGTTGATTCATCTCATCCACTAGCATGTGTCGTCATGTTCATCTTTTGTGCAAATCTAGTGTTGAATTGACCCTCGTTTGTGAAGCAGTCCAGCGTAAATACAACAACTCTTCCTCTTCTCTAAAGCAGCTCAACATGGCCTCATACCCTTTGTTGCGTGTTCTTAGGGGCAAGCTTAATGTAAATTTTGGGGTTTGTGATGTCACTAACCCGAGAAGAAGCCCACTGACCACCCCTTTAATAATCTCAAGAACCTTTTCCACTATAAAGAATCTTTTGTGCATTTGAAAAATTCTTCATGGAACAATCAATGCCAATAAAGAACCTTAATTTTTAAGCGTGTACAGTTTCTGCCCCAGTCCTACATGAAGATTGAAGCACCACTGTTTGATTTTTTCCCCCCACATCAGTGTTTTATTGTGGTATAATCCATTTACCAAACCCAAACTGTGGTTGGTCACTTTACAAGTCCGTCAGACAGTCTCTTCCGATATGGGCAGTTCTTGGCAAGAACAAGCTGCCTTGAGCAGCAGGCCTTATGCCGTTAGTCATTAGGATAACATGAGCCACTATACTGAGCTACCGGCGGACCATATTTATTTAGTCCTCATCTGTTTTCTGGTGGGGAGGAAAGGGACTCTTGTCTTTTATTTGTGCAGCCACCATGATACAGTACAATAAGTCTTTAATTTCCCAGATGGGCAATGTGTTTGCATTAAATATATTAAAAAATGACAATGCAAAATGAAAAACACATAAAATCCAATCCCAAGGCCAATGTCCTAGATTAAATAGTAATGGAGTGTAAGGAATGCTGTGCCACTTTTTACTTAAACTGTCCTCTAGGCAAGAGTAATGAGATGTAATGATAGTGCAGGATGTGTGCTATCAACTGAAAGCATCTATATCAATGTGACATAGAAATATGACTTATGCAAATATGAACATGAGAAAACTATTTACTAATGTCCTCTGTCCAGCTGCACATTTTCATAAACCATCCAGGAAAAGGTTTAATATTCAGAATATTTCAATGTAGTGAACCATTTTCAACATTTTTTGTAGCAGTCTTTATTTACAGGCAAATCTTACTCTCACTATCGCTGACCTGCCATGTAGAAAATTGGCTTTCAGCATTTTCTTTTCTTTAAATCGCTGCACTTTGACAGCTATATATGATGCACCCTTTGTAAGCATATGATCAAGTGACAAATATTATGTACACTACCAATCAAAAGTTTGGGCTCAGTAAGAATTCTCTTGCAGCATTTATCTGATCAAAAATACAGTAGTACCATGTAGCAAATCTAGGTGGTGCTGGGGAGGTGGAGGAGTAGAATAAGAATTCATTTGGATGCGTCATGGTTATAAAGGGAAATGGTAATGAAGACATTACATTGATTGGCTAAGAATGCTTCTTTGAACGAACCAATCAGAATGCGAACAGAGTTTCATGGCTGAACTATTCATTAATTTCTTTCAAAAATATAAAATAGTCAGTCTTTCTGACTCCAAACCTTTGAACTGACACCCCAATCTCCCCTATATAACAATAAAGCATCAATCATTGATGTAATGTTGGCTAACTAATATAGTACAATAGAAAACCAGAGAAGGTCGGCTAATACCATGAGAGCTGATGATCTGAGTTCCTCAATAAAAGAGAGGGAAATCCTCCATGGAAAAGTTCAGGGGATCCATTAAAACAGCCTGTTCCTTCCAAGACACAAATGTAAGGGACTTTGGACTGACACCAGCTGTTTTGTGACACAGCTTAAGAATACTCTCACTTTTCATTTTGTTCTAGAATCTCCGAAAAGGTCAGAACAAACGCAATACAAGAACGCTTTCACCACAGTCCAGTTAACATTCAAAATCCTGCTTTTAAAAAAAGAACAATCTTTGGCTAGTTCTGTTCAACAAATCAACTGATCCAGTTCACAAAAATGATTCTTTGTTGAATCGGACTGATTCATTTCTCAAGTTTGACTCACTGTTAAAAATCCCACTCAAGGGCAAGATTATAAGCTTCTGAAGCTTCAAAGCTTTACCTATTTATTATAACTGTATGGAATACAGCATATTTTAGCTATTTTTCTCAAAACATCTTCTTTTGTGTCATATGGGCTTGGAACGACTTGAGGGTGTCATTCATTTTCATTCAAGGACAAAACAAGTTTTTGATTCAAAGTCCAATAAAACATCAATGCAAGAGCTAAATCACTTCTATTGCTGCACAATGATTATTGTCTTTTCTTCTGAAAATCTATGAGCATACTTTTGGTTTGGAAGCCATGAGCTGAAGGAAGGAACTGTCACTGCACTTACAAACCCATTTAAATGCAAGTCCGGGTTTCCTTTCATCATGCTAAAGGGGACATAAAATGGAAAACAGGATTTTTCTTGCGCTGAAACATGAGTCCGAAGACCATGTAGATGATTACATTCATGCAAAACTCCTGTCCACACAGACTATTTCGTGAAACTAATCTGCAAAAACAGCCTGTTTAGAAATCTTTGGTGTCATTTTGTAGTCCCATTTACAATGACAACTCAGCTAGTCTAATGAACAATGGTGTGATCCATGCTGAGATTATCATTACAGAGGCCATTTACATCTAGAAGTCTTAAAGGTACAGTAGGGCAAACAGCCTGTTTAACTGTAAAAGGTAGAGTAAAAATTGTAATTTAAAACTAAATTCTGACCATTTTTGGTGCAAGAAACCTCACTTTATACACTACCATTAAAAAGTTTGGGTTCAGTAAGATTTTTTTGTTCTTTGAAAAAAGTCTCTTTTGTTCACAAGGCTGTTTATTTATCAAAATTACATAAAAATCAGCAATATTGTGAAATATTATTACAATTTAAAAACTTTTTAAAATGTTATTCATTCCTGTGATCAAAGCTGAATTTTCAGCATCATTACTCCAGTCTTCAGTGTCACATGATCCTTCAGAAATCATTCTAATATGCTGATCTGATGCTTGAGAAATATTTATTATTGTTACCAATGTCGAAAAGAGTGCTGCTTAAAATTTTTGTGGAAACTATGATACATTTTTTTGAACAACATTTATTTCAAATAGAAAACATTGTTACAGTACTGCCATATTGAATTCGTTCCACACCTGTAAGAACTTCATTCATCTTCAGAACACAAATTAAGATATTTTTTTTTATAAAATCTGATGGCTCAATGATGCCTGCATTGACAGAAAGATAATTTACACTTTCATTATGCAGAAAGACATATTTAAAACAGTTAATGTGACTACAGTGGTTCAACCTTAATATTATAAAGCGACGAGAATACTTTTTGTGTGGCAAAAAAAACCCAAAATAACGACTTTATTCAACAATATCTAGTGATGGGCGATTTCAAAACACTGCTTCATGAAGCTTCAAAGCTTTACGAATCTTTCGTTTCGAATCTATGGTTCGGAGCGTGAATCAAACTGCCAAAGGCATGCCCTCCAGTGGTGAACCACTGAAATTTCGAAACACTTATGGCATAACGAAGCCTCGTTTACTGATATCATGTGACTTTGGCAGTTTGATACATGCTCAAAAAGATTCGTAAACCTTCGAAGCTTCATGAAGCAGTGTTTTGAAATCACCCATCACTAGATATTGTTGAATAAAGTCGTTATTTTGGTTTTTTTTTGGCGCACAAAAAGTATTCTCGTCGCTTTATAACATTAGGTTGAACCACTGTAGTCACATGAACTGTTTTAAAATATGTCTTTAGTAGCTTTCTGGGTATCTGAAAGTGTTAATTATCTTGTTGTCAATGGAGGCCTCACTGAGGCATCGGATTTTATCAAAAATATCTTAATATGTGTTCTGAAGATGAACGAAGATCTTACAGCTGTGGAACGACATGAGGGTGAGTAATTAATGACAGAATTTTCATTTTTGGGTGAACTAACCCTTTAATGCATCCTTGCTAACCAATCCCAAACTTTTGAGCAGTAGTCTTAGTCAGGCATTTCAATCCCTTAAAAAACTCTAAACACTGTGGCGCTATCATACAAAACATTTGTTTCGGCATATTTACCAGCAACACAGGCTTAACCAATGCCGTGAGTTTGATGCGGGACTATCTGTTTGAAATGGAATGGACTGGTTCCATTAGAACACACTGTTCAAACAACCATTATTTCTGCAATTCTGTTTGGTGGCACAGAAATCACACACTTCATTAAAGCCATTTTCTATAAAAAACATATTATAATGGAGAAAGCAGGAGTCCTTTTGGGCACTTATGGAGCTTATATGACAAGCCGCCACTCAACCTAAATGCTCTGGGATCTATCAGTTAATGGCGGCAGGCGCTAGCATGATAGACGGGGTCAGAGCGGAGTTTAACCTGAGGCACTGGAGGAAGGGTTGAGCACCAACGGGCTGGTGGACAGTGTGGTCAGGACGGTGGCGGCCATCACTTCTTTATCAGCATGACCAGAAGGCCTCCTGTTAAGAGAGAGAGAGAGAGAAAAGAGGTTTTAAAAGACCCAAATCAACTAAAACCAATTACGTCAAGCAGACCCAGATGTTTAGCGTACTCTCACACCAACATAAAACAACACACATCTGTTAGGTGGGCCGCCCAGCCCTGCATCGCTCTCTCTCTCTCTCTGCCTAAGCAGCCGTTCTCGCTCTTCCCACAGTAAACACTTCTCTCGGCCATATCGCAGCTCCCTACTGCGCTGAACTCATCACAGGTAATGGAAAATTCCAGCGCAGTAATAAACACTAACGCTCTGCCTCTGGTGTATGCCCACACAGCACAGCTCCATTATCAACTGTATTTATTCAGCGTGTGTGTGGGAGAGAGTTTACTCATGTTTGTAAATCAACACCAGGATTTAGTGTGCAGTTGAATGAAATGCCCTGTTAACTGTTTAGTGTCTTGCTCACTGGTGAGATTCAGCTGCGAGCTGTGTATTTGCACAGTATGCACATGATTGATGGCTCTTATATTGGATTGCAGTGAAAAAGAGAGGGAATGTGGGAGAACAGAGAGAGGAGAGGGAGTGAGTGTTAGCAGACATTACATTTATATATTTATGCAAATTAAAAATGTTTAAATAAAATTACTGTACATGATGGGACTGATGCGAATGCAAAAGTGGCATATTGGTTCAACAAACACAACTACACAATATTAAACAAATATTATATGGTGTTATAAACTCCATTTACTATTCTAATAATTCCAGTAAAACTTTGCTGTTCTTGTTACCAATGTTGGTACCAAAGCAAGAACTTGTTGAATTAAGTACTTTAGAAGCCTCTAAAAACACCAACGAAGAAGAAAAAAACATCATAGTGATGAAACGCGTTCTGTAGAGCAATTTGTCCATTTAGGGCTACTGTAGAAACATGGCAGCGCAAAATGCCGATTTTTGGGATAGTTCACCCAAAAATGAAAATTTTGTCATCATTTACTCACCCTCAAGTTGTTCCAAACCTGTACACATTTCTTTGTTTTGCTGAACACAAAGGAAGATATCTGGAAGAATGTTTGTAACCAAACAGATCTCGCCCCCCATTGACTGCAATAGAAGAAAAATAAATACTACGGAAGTCAATGGGGGGGCGAGATCTGCTTGGGAGTAAATGATGACAAAATTTTCATTTTTGGGTGAACTATCCCTTTTTAACATGTAAGGGGACCCACGGTGTATGTAGATCATTCTAAAGTCATAAAAACATAACGATTCAATATGTAAGGTCTTTATACACCACTCAAAACATAGTTATGTGTGTTATATTTGTTTTGTTTTTTTTTGTCAATAGATCCTCCTAAATATTACACACTGGACCTTTAAGGCGAGACACCCCAGGTGAATAGGGTAAAAACATAACTAATAGATATCACCATTCTTCTCCAACTGATTGATTACATTAAGAATTGCAAAAAAAAAAAAAAAGTTTTCTGAAATGTTATGATTAAATATGCAAATGAGGTGCAAATATTTGCTAATTAGATTACAATTATAGATCAAAAATCTGAATATTAGATAAAGTCCAGTTCAAAATTCTTGTTTAATTTTTTGGACATATTAAAGTAAAAAAAAAAAATTCCAGAGGGGATTTTAGATATCTATTTTTATCGCTCCATAAATCAGAAAATACTATCAACAGCCAGAAAAAAAAAAAAAAAAATCACCATTTTTTTTAGGCATAAAATGTATAAAATCATGCACATTATGTATCAACAAATCCCTCTGTAAAAACCTTCAGAATATAGATAGGAATAAAACTGTAAAGTTTGGTGTAAGTTCTGCTGAAATGGAGATTTCTGACTCAGAGCAGGAGAAAAAAAAAATGTGAGAAAACAGCCTTTACTGTAATTGAAATCTACAGGCTCAAATAGATAAAGTGCTGTAAAATATACACTTAAAAGGTATTTTGGATGTTTTCTTTCCACCAGTCAGAAAAAACACTTTATGAAAAGCCAAAAAGCGCAAAATCTCAAAATTGACAGGTTTTGACAGGTTAAATTAATAAAACTAAAACTACTAAAAATACATTAAAGGGTTAATTCACCCAAAAATTAAAATTCTGTCATTAATTACTCTCCCTCATGTCATTCCAAACCTGTAAGACCTTCAAAGCTTTACGAATCTTTTGTTTCGAATCAGTGGTTCAGAGCATGTATAAAACTGCCAAAGTTACGTGAACCATAGTGAACCATTGAAATTTCGAAACACTTATGACGTAACGAAGCCTTGTTTACTGAAATCACATGACTTTGCCAAACCACTGATTGGAAACAAAAGATTCGTAAAGCTAGTTAGTTTTTTTGGTGCACAAAAAGTATTCTCATCGCTTCATAATATTAAGGTTGAACCACTGTAGTCACATGAACTGTTTTAAATATGTCTTTAGTAACTTTCTGGACATCTGAAAGTATTAATTATCTTTCTGTCAATAGAGCCATCGGATTTGATCAAAAATATCTTAATTTGTGTTCTGAAGATGAACGAAGGTCTTACAGCTGTGAAACAACATGAGGGAGAGTAATTAATGACAGAATTTTCATTTTTGGGTGAACTAACCCTTTAAAGCAAGAAGTATTTAAAAAAAACTAAAATTAATACAGTAGTACAAAAAATTACTAATATTATATATATATATATATATATATATATATATATATATGACAGCCCTCATCCCCACTCATTTTACATTGTATGGATAAGTGCAGCCTGGATATTCTGCAAAATATCTTTTTTGTCTCACAGAAAAAAAACAGCATTAGAGTGAATGAACGAAATTTTTTTGGGTGACCTACTCCTTAAAAGTCAACTACCTATTTCAACATTTGTAATTATGTAATGTTTTGCCACGCTATAGAACCATGGGTTATAGAGCCATTCTGGTAATGAGATTCTTCCCTCCGTCTGATCCGCTCCACCCTGAACACAGCAGCACTGATCTAAGAACAGAAACCGACACAATGCTAAGCTGTGTCTCTCTGTTATATAATCAAAAAAATCCCACTCACACTCCCTCGTATTCCCTCATATTCTGGGCTTCTACCCCCCCGCCTGCTTTGGCAACCCAACCAGAGCAAACTGGTTTGGAGTCGCTCTGAAAGCCAAGCCCAGAGACTTGGCAGGGCTGTCAAACTTTTTTCCTTTATCTGGGTCAACTTCCAAAAATCTTTCTATCGCTAAAAAAAAAAGCAAGCAGAGGATTAGAAGCAGACAGAATAAGGAACATAAATAAAATATGAAGGTTTTGCCTCGTTTTTAGAGAGAAGAGAGAGAAATGACAAAGACAGATTTATGCAAAGAGAAAACCGCAAAGTTTTGGAAAAGAGGAGAGTAGAAACTGTCTGCTTTCAGAGGCGAAGAAAATGACAAATATTATAGATGAGGGCAGCATGCTGTTTTTATTACTCTGTGTGTGTGTGTGTGTGTGTGTGTGTGTGTGTGTGTGTGTGTGTGTGTGTGTGTGTGTGTGTTGCTTATATAATTTACTACATATATATTCTTATGTAATACCAAAATTCATAGCCTAGGAGATGAGCATTATCCACCTCCAGTGAGTGTTTTGATCAAGACTGTCGGAAACACACCTACATATTTACACTGAATAAATGCATCACACACACACACACACACACACACACACACACACACACACACACACACACACACACACACACACACACACACACACACACACACACACACACACACACACACTTACTTAGCCATCTAAATTAGACTAGATAGACTGTGTTTTTAAATGGAATTAATTATAATTACTACATTACATATTTGCTTTATACATGCAAATAACATTATTTCCTCAATTATGAATATTGCAATACTGCAAATGAGAATGTCTCTAGATTACCCTAAAGGAATTTTTTGTAAGATTTGTCCCAAGTTTGGGAGAATGTTGTGCTTAAACTATAACTATTTGCACAAATTTACCAATATATCTACACAGGGATTAGACTTTTATTGTCGTTATTTGAAGATGAAAAAAAAAAAAAAGCTTCAGAAATCTAATATGTTGATTTGCTGCTCAAGAAACATTTCTTATTATTATCAATGTTGAAAACAATTGTGCTGCTTAATATTTTTGTGGAAACTGTGATGATTTTTTTTTCAGGATTCTTTGATGAATAGAAAGTTCAGCATTTATTTGAATTAGAAATCTTTATAAAACATTATAAATGTATTTACTGTCACTTTTGTTCAAATTGATACATTTTTGATGAATGCATCATTGCTTATGAAATATGTACGTAACATATAATTTATATATTTAGATGCTATTTAGTCATTTTAGCTCCAAAAAGTAAATCCACACAGTCAAAATGCTTCGGTAAAGAGAGCGAGGGGGAGCGTATCACAGACTCGTGCAGATTCAAGCAGCAACACTGTTTTCTCTGAATGTTTCCCTCCCACTCTGTTTCTCTCACACTCACACACCGCCTGCTTTCCTGCCTTCCCGCTTCTCCACGCTTTTCCCGAAAAAGCTCTTTATCACATTCAGCTGTATGATTCATAAGTTACCATATTCACACACACACATTCAAAAACACGCAGAGAGGGACTTAATAAATCTGTGAATGTGTGTGTGTGACTGTGAGATAAATCAGACTTACTGGAATCTAGATTGCAGTGATACGGTCAAATGTATATAACTGTTATGAATGAAGCCACATGCTCTAATTACTCAGCATTTGCAGGCCTGTCTAGATTTTAAGTGAGCAGAACGACGCTACTAGACTACTCTCTTTACACATGAAGGGGACTACACTTGTTGATTGTAATGGGATTGATCTAGTTTGGTCACATCACGGTGCGTATTTGCAAAGCGGACTCTGTAAATGTGTGTTCACGGACAGTGACAGTAGCTCCTTTCACACATCAACCCTGGTAAATTACCGTAAAATTTTCCAGTAAATAGACAAATGTGTCGTTCACACAAGCAATGGCATTCTGTCTTCTTAGATCTACCATCAGTACCAAAACACCGGTAAACTCCACCTGGATAAGAAGCGCTTTAGTTTCACTATAGACCAGGGGTCTCAAACTTAAATTGGCGGGGGGCCGTTTCTGTGATTGACACCTCATAGGAGGGCCATATTTACATTCAAGCGCAAGAAAGTGCGACATTTTAGAAAATTTACTTTCCTTTGCATTATTTCTCATTTACATCAAATTTGCCTACTAAAATATCTTTATACCTATACTATAAATATTTTATTTACCATACTAAATGTAAACAGCAGTGTCTCTCTCATTGTTACAGAGTGTAATATAATTATATAATACTATTAAAAATAAAATACTACTAATATACTATTAATTGCAATAGTCTGGTGCAACTTCTCACATCCAACAAGGTGCATGGAATAAAAAAAAAATACAGTAATTTAGGAACAAAACCATCAACACTTGTGGTGTGGAGGGGTAAGAAATAAACACTGGAGCTATATATATATATATATATATATATATATATATATATACATATACTTTATTTTGCCAAAAAATAAAAATCTCTCATTGTTACATACATTATTAATTTTTAATATTTAGTGGAAGTATTTTCCCTTACTTTATGTTAGCTTAAATAACATTAAAATTTTGCACTGACCAACACTGTACTGAACAAATACAATCCCTGAATACATTTGTACACTCTTCTGTTTCTTGAGAGACACCTCGCAGCGCATTTGTCTATGCATCGGTAACGTTTAATGGCTGCATCGGACGCGTTTCGGTGGTTTAAATCGACACTCGTGACTCAAAGTCGAGTGCTTTTACTGTAATTTGGACAAGAGCGCTCATAATAGAAGCGACGCGGTTGAGAGTGCGGCTCATGGTTGCATAGCAACGACAGACGCCACTGGAGCAAAAGCGCATTGGAAAGAAGGAGAATGCGGCTCGGCCGCTTATTTGACGCGATATGTGAATGCCCCCATAGAACGGCGACTTTTTCTTTGCATATCAGACAGGTAGTAACTAGAGAATAGTAATAATAATTTTATGAAAAGTAATGTGTTACATTACTTTTGCGTTAGTTTTTCCTCATCTAGGCTGAGCTTGTTTGTTTTTTTAATAACAACAAAAACAGTTCTATTTTTGGAAAATATTAAGGCGCTTTCAAAACCGAACTGAATAAGCCTCAGGCTGAAGGAAATGCATTTTTACGCCTGAACAGTAGAGGGCGCCGCTCCAACAAACCTTTCAGATGTGCTGCCATTCTGGATTAAAGAGGAATAGGATACAGGGGAAGGAAGTTCAACACTCTTATTTCTAAATCTAATCTAAAGTCATTTTTGCTTATTAGTATCGTTGAATTCGATCATTGAAGGTCAGCAGCAAAGACATTGGTTAATAAAGTGAGGTGAAATACATAAAGTATATTTGTGTAATTTAATATATTTATTATAACAGGTTTGTGTAAAATTCTGAGATTGCATTTCACTGTTTTTAATCATTTTGAGGACAACTGAACATTTTTGTGCAAGTGAGATGAGTAAATGCATGTTCACATTTAGTCTAGAACAACAATAACCATCATGTTCACATAGCACACACCACGCCTCTGCACTTTTCTGTAAATTTAAAAATGCGTTACTTTACTAGTTACTTGAAAAAGTAATCTGATTACGTAACTCAAGTTACTTGTAATGCGTTACCCCCAACAGCGGAACCCAAATTTGTCGTGCTTATGATCTACAGTTTGCTTATGATCTGCAATTTTTCTCGAGAGAAACCACGCTTGTGCATTTTTTTTCAGATTCAATCATAAACTAGCGCATTGCATATAATTTTCAACTAAACTGGCATACAATCTCAGCTTTAGCATCATCACTACAACACACCCCTTATGGCACTGGTCCTGGCTTCTGTTCACACAGGGCATGTTCTGGGACTGATCCCAGCAATGTTACTAGATCCCCATCCCAGGATCGATCCTAGAATCAATCCTGGGACGTGTT
Organism: Chanodichthys erythropterus; assembly: GCF_024489055.1. NCBI lineage: Eukaryota > Metazoa > Chordata > Actinopteri > Cypriniformes > Xenocyprididae > Chanodichthys > Chanodichthys erythropterus. The sequence continues at coordinate 13,339,645 of NC_090240.1, forward strand.
TGCGTTCACACAGTGTGGTTCACTTGAATAAGAGTGAACGCCATCCAAAACTTGCCACGCACCAAACAAGGGGACCGAGACCCCTGAAAAGGTGGGTCTCAGTCCGCTTCAGAGCCTAAAATGGACAGATTGCACAACCATACTTGGTTCTTCTTGCCATAGTCATGATGTTGCCCATTAATGTTCGGTACAGGCATCAGTACTGCGTCTCCTTGCAGCTGATATCTGTTTGTGTTTATAACGAATGAATTCCTGCCGCTGTTTTGACTCCTTTACACGTTTTATAAGCACTTCTCAGCTGGTAAAAATACCCTCATATGTAAACACATCAATGAGCGCATTTAGTCCAGCACAGCAACGTTTTGGATGTTCGGTAAGTTCCGTTGTAAAATAAGCATCATAAAAGCTGGGTTTTCTTGTATCTTTAGGTTTAGTGTTAAAAATGGCAGTGTGAACGCTAATTGAACCAGGACTAAATGGTTAGGACCTAAAGAACCAAGAGAACTGATCTACAAGTGTGAACACCCCGTAAAAGCAGCTGAGCTTACCGTAAACGGCTCCGACAGAGCTTTATAATTGGCCCAAAGCAGACTACTTACATTAGTGTGTTCTGACCTCATATGTACTCAAACCGGCAGTTCTGTTCTTTGTTCATACACAGCATCTTACTGGTAATTTACTGGTAATGTTACAACTTCTCATACCAAGAAATTGCCAGAACTGCTGTACTGGTATTTTTGAAAAGGTCCCGTTCACACATCATCTCTTAACGGTAATTTACAGGTAATTTACAGGTAATTTACCAGCACAGACTGCGTGTAAAAGGGGCTAGTGATTCAATCACTGGACTTCAGCGTCCAGCTGTAAAAACTGGCCTGGGCCAGTGAATTCAGCAACAGCCTAGTCGCAGGGCCCGTTTGTATTCCCCTCTGCACATCTATGGCCATATTCCTCCAATCTAAATCCCACAACCCTGAGGAAATAAAGATCATGAGTGAAGAGCATCTTTACTTGAGTTTCTCTCTTGGTTAGTTCTAAGTTACATTAGCTGTGAAAAAGTAAAAAAGTGAAAAAGCAGCTGTGGTTTGTGTTGTGTTACAGCTATGTGCCATTGTTACAATGCTGTGATGACAGTTTTGCGGTGGCTTGTGGGAAACAGATTCTGGTGAGACTGAGAGGCTGCCTGTAAACACAACTGAAGTTTTCTGTTTGATAAGTAGAGAGAGTCAAATCTATTATTATGAATATACAGTTAAAGGGATAGTTCACCCAAAAATGAAAATTTGATGTTTATCTGTTTACCCCCAGGGCATCCAAGATGTAGGTGGCTTAGTTTCTTCAGTTGAACACAAATGATGATTTTTAACTCCAGTCAAATAATGGGAGTGAATGGTCACACAATTTAAAAGAGTCAATAAACACGCACAGACAAATCCAAATTAAACCCTGCGGCTCGTGACGACACATTGATGTCCTGAGACACGAAACGATCGGTTTGTGCGAGAAACCGAACAGTATTTATATAATTTTTTACCTCTAATACACCACTATGTCCAACTGCGTTCAGGGTTCGTTTAGTGCGGTCTGATCGCGCTCTGACAACGGCAGTGATGTCTCGCTCTCATTGAAGTATATGCGCGAGACATCACTGTAGTTGTCAGAGCGCGATCAGACCTCACCAAGCGATTGCTGAACCCAGTTGGACATAGTGGTGTTTTAGAGGTAAAAAATTATATAAATACTGTTTGGTTTCTCGCACAAACCGATCGTTTCGTGTCTGTTATAGATTGTGTGACCATTCACTCCCATTATTTGACTGACAGACATCAACGGTTGGAGTTAAAAATCATCATTTGTGTTCTACTGAAGAAACAAAGTCACCTACATCTTGGATGCCCTGGGGGTAAGCAGATAAACATCAAATTTTTTTTATTTTTGGGTGAACTATCCCTTTAAAGGGAAGTTCACCTAAAGACATAAACATCTTTTACTTAACCTCATGTCATTCCAAACTGTATTACTTTTTTTCTTTTCTTTGGAACAGAAAAGGTGGATTTCTGGAGAATATCCTAACTGTTTTTTTCCTCATTTCATTATAAAGAAAGTGAATGAGGACTGAGGGCCCTATTTTAATGATCTAAGCGCATGGCCTAAAGCGCACGGTGCAAGTTCACTTAGGGCATATCCGAATCCACTTTTGCTAGTTTAAGGACGGGAAAAATGGCCAGTGTACCCGGTGCACGGTCTAAAAGGGTTGTCACTAGTCTCTTAATAAGCAATGGGTGTGTTTTGGGCATAACGTGCAATAAACCAATCAGAGCCTCATCTCCAATTCCCTTTAAAAGCCAGTTGCGCTTGTTCCATGGCGCATTTGCTATTTACATGGCGGAATTTGCAAGCGGAAAAACTGAAAGCTTGTCTAGCGAGGAAACGGATCTGCTCGTGCGTGAGGTTAAAGGGCACGCAGACCATCTATGGGACAAGCCAGATTCCACCAAAGCATTTTTTTCTTCATGCACACAATAATAATCTTTTGCATTGTAATCCTTTTATTTTTAATATTTGGCATGTTTGTGTGCTGCTGCGTCCGTGTGTGTAATAAGCAGAGTGTATGCACGTTGTGCACCCACATATAGGCGCATGTTACTAACGCCCTCTTTAAATAGCAAAACAAATATTGCGCCATTGACTTTAGACCAGGTTTCAGTTGGTCAATGGCACAGTCTATTTCAGTTGCCTCAAAATAGAAAAACGCCAACAATGCACCTGAACACACCTTATTTTCAGACCAGCACGCCCATGGGCGCACAAATGGGCGCAGATGCATTTGCCATTTAAACAACGCGGCGCAGGACGTGAAAATGATAATGCGTTGGGCTGAAACTAGCAAAAAACACTTATTTCACGCCTGGTGCCACATTGCGCCAAGTGTATGATAGGGCCCTTAAGCTTTTAGGCTTCAAAAAGGAAGTAAAAGCAACATAAAAGTATCATTATTGTGGTTCATACAACTCACAGTATATCTCAAGCCTTTTGAAGACATATGATTAAGAGACTAAACATTTTATGACAAGAGTCTAAAATTTAAGTTGTGCAGTCCACTTCTACGGTGCTGTTTTATCTGTTTTGAAGCTTAACAGTATCAGTCTTTATTCATTTTCATTTGTGAAGAAAAGAGCGAACAGGATATTCTTCCAAAGTTCACCTTATGCTCTATGGAAGAAAGGAAGAAAGGAAGAAAATGAGAGCGAGTAAGTGATGACAGAATTTTACAAACCAAAAATAAATAAATAAATATTCCTATAAGACAGAGAATTATGCAAAATTATAGGCATCAAAATGGCTATTCGAAAAGTTATAACTGCTGTATTCACTCTTAGAAGAAAAGGTTCTATACAATAACCTTAAAGGATTCCATCAGGTGCTTCATATACAGAACCTTTTAGGAGTTCCCACCACGGGATCATTTTATGGATTTAGTTTTAATTAACGAATTTTAATTTTAATTGAATTAAACATCTCATAAACATACTTTATCACTAGAAAAAATTTAACTCCATTAAACATGAAAGTATTTAACTTTTTTTGGCATAAAGCATTCTTTTAAAATTGAATGAACTCTATAATTCTATACAGAATCCCATTGAACATTACTTATCTAAGTTTAGGCCTATATAAAAAATAAATCAGACATGTTGATATTTTATGTTCTATTTTGCCATATGAAAAACTTACCAAAGTAAGTAGTACTGTAATTTCTGGCATGTGAGAGTCTGCAACCCAACTCTTAATAGTCAGATTTATCAATGACCCCATGTGTTTTGGATGAAGCTCACGGGAAACTGGAAATTTTGTGTGGTTATACAGATCATTTTGAGCCTACAGGTATAGATATATATTTTTGTGTTCTGTCTTAATATGTCTGTAAAAGTTTTGAGTATCTGTAAAATTGTATGTGTGTAGTTCTGTGTGTGTGTGTGTGTGTGTGCAGGATGAAGCAGGCAGTGAGAAGCACAGCTATAACTCCCACGCCTCCAAAAGCTACAGTCTCCGCCCTGCTGGCCTGCTCTGTGTGTGTGTGTGTGTGTTTTCTCCTCCCCTCTAACCAGGGCCTGGCTGCACATGTTCACTGATAGAAGCTGAAATAAACAGAACCGGCCCTGCCTGATAGCACTCTAGAGAGCGGCTCCATTACTGACGAACAGCCACTATTGGCTGGAGTAAAGCCAGCATCTCACTGAGAGGGAGCGAGAGAGAGAGAGAGAGACCCATGCTGGATCTCTGCCTCATCATGAAAACAATCATTTCAGTTACATTACAATAAATCAAAATAAATAAACATCATTCTTCATTTTTCTTTATTTCTATAATACATATAATACACATAACACATATAATTGTAATATGTATATATGTTACAATTCAAAATAACTTCTCTGTTTAGTTTTATTTATTTTTTTCTGAAAAGTCATGTTAAACCTGTGCTGCTGCAGGGGCTCTACAGCAGGAAAGAAGAGAAAAACAATTAAAGGAAAGAAATACGAGAAATATGTAGTGAATAAGTCTTCTGTGTTTGTGGTCAGACAGTAAACAGATAATATTTATCTGTGAGGAGGACTGTCATACTGTCTCTGAGCGTCTGTTTACAGGACTGTGTGGATGTGGGTCACCTCACTATTTATAACCAACCTGTGTGTGTGTGTGTGTGTGTGTGCCTCTGTCAAATGGGGTGACAGTGCTTACCTTATTTACACACACACACACACACTCACACACACTCACACACACACACGTTCGTATTTGTGAATTGTGGGGACATTTCATAGGCGTTATAGTTTTTATACTGTACAAACTGTATTTTTCTATCCCCCTACACCAACCCTACACCTAAACCTACCCATCACAGGAAACTGTCTGCATTTTTCCTTTCTCACAAAAACTCATTCTGTATGATTTATAAGCATTTTGAAAAATGGGGACATGGAGTAATGTCTTCACAATGTCACACTCTCCTTGTAATACCTCTGTCATACTCATGTCATTATGCACATTTGTGTCCTGATATGTCACAAAAACACACACACGCACACACACACACACGCACACACACACACACACACACACACACACACACACACACACACACACACACACACACACACACACACACACACACACACACACACACACACACACACACACACACACACACACACACACACACACAGCTGATCCTTATCCTTTGGCTGTGGAAGTTCATTTGAAACATACTATGGGAAATAAAAAAAAATTGTCTGTGACAGAAAATCATACACTACTGTTCAAAAGTTTGGGGTTGGTAGGATTTTGTAATGTTTTTGCAATAATCATATGCTCACCAAGGCTGCATTTATTTCATCAAAAATATAGTAAAAACTGTAATATTGTGGAATATTATAAAAATAAATAAATAAATAAATATGTGTTTTCTATGTGAATAAAAATGTAATTTATTCCTGTGATGGTAAATTTCAGCATCATTACTCCACTCTTCAGTGTCACATGATCCTTCAGAAATCATTCTGATATGATGATTTTATGCTCAAGAAACACTTATTATTATTATCAATGCTGAAAACAGTTGTGCTGCGCGTTAGTATTTTTATGTAAACTGTCAAACACAATTCTTTGATTAATACACTGTAAAAAAAAAAGTTCATGATTTGTTATAGCAACATTTTCTTTTGTCAAATCAACTTCAATAATTAATGTGGTTCAGATAACAAAATATTTTGAGTTTCTGTTGATTAAACTAATTGCCTTTGTTGTATTAACTAAAATTTTTAATTTCAGGGAACTCAAAATTTTAAGGCAACCAGGTAACTTACTTTTTTAGGTTAAACCAACAGTTTTTTTTTTTTACAGTGTAGAAAGCTAAAAAGAACATTTATTTTATTATTAGAAATCTTCTGAAACAATATGAATGTCACTTTTGATCATTTTAATACATCCTTGCAGAAAAAAGTATTAAGTTCCTTCCAAAAAATGGTGTAAATTTGAAAATAAACAGTTTTAGAAAATGAGAATTTTTATATAAATGAATAAAAAAATTTTGATTCTGCAGTATTTCAAGGTTACTAATCAAATAAGTAAAAACTCAGTCACAATGATCATGTGACTCTGTACAGTCAGTCGGATGTTCAAGCTCAAGATGTTTGGATCTTCATGGAGAACATGATCGTGATCAGAGTGCTGCTCTGCCAAAGAGAGTTGAACCAAATATTGAGTAAAAAAAATTATCTTTTTACTTATATTCTTATTCTTTATTTGATATGATGATATTGATATGATACTGAAAAAAAAAAAAAAGCTAAATCTGAGCATTTTTCACTACTGGTCAGACTTTTAAAGCCCTACTGTAGATCACACTTTCATTGCGCTGCCTCATGCATTTGTTTGGTTTTGTCTCTCTTGCGCTGAGTGTTTTTCAGGAAGCAGATATGTCACGCCAACTGGCAGAGATCCAGAAAGAGGAAAGCTATCTGGCCTGCAGAAAAGCGCAGAAAAGCACACAATGAGCGCTGAACATTGTGAGCGGTATGCTAAAGTTAGCAGCACACACGCATATCATTCTTCCTGTGGTATGTTGGATGACACTCAGCCCCCTGTTTGACACAGACGTGCAGTTTTCTTCAAAATGTTGTCCTGACTGTTGATTCAGGACCCTTTTATGACAATTTTCTTAAAAGATAATTTTGACTTGTCCCTTAGTTTGTAAATACAAACTCAACTCCCAAGACTGTAGTCGTTTGTAAAAAGGGGCAGAGTTTATCCAGACAAAATGATTGGAGGAATCTGGCATACGTCACCAAAGAGAAGTTCCTGTTATGACATTTGGTAACACTTTATTTAGTTTGTCCATTCAGACATTCTACCAACTATAAGTAACTTTGCAACTACAAGTCAACTAACTCTCATTAGAGTATTAGTAGACTGTAAGGTTAGGGTTAGTAGAATAAGTTGACATGTACTTGCAGAGTTACTTATAGTTAGTAGAAAGTCTAAAGTTGACCATCAAAATAAGAATTATGCAGTCAAAAATATGTTAAAATTAAACATATGCATGGATGAAGCATTCACAATAAGACCAATTCTGTCATGAAATCTCTCTGGAAATTGGTATGTAATAGAGATTGGCATGGTAATGGATAAGCCTATGTTAATGTATTTGGTCTTGATGGAATAGATGTTCTACACTGCTGCAACAGAACAAGACAGAGACTTGCCACTGCCAATACATTCACAGACACTGCTGTGAGCATGTAAGACATGCTGGTGCTGCATATGTAACATACATAAGTTAACCCCTTAGCGGATCTATGCAGGTGGAGCTGGGGAAGGTGTAGGGTTTCTGAAAGCGCGCTGCAGACTACTAACAGCAACACTACCGGTATTTGTTTGAATGTTGAGCCGCTGATGCACAGCAACCAATCAGCTGTAAGTTAGACCTATCAGCCTATGCCATCTAGAGTTTCATGCCAGAACTAGGTAATAACATGCATCTAGAAAACAGATTTGCATTTAAAGCCAACTTTTGTCAGTCAAAAAGTGTCGTTTGAGCTGTCAGAATTTTTTTTAAAAATCTAGTTAAACATTTAGATACATGTTTTGACCATTTATGTGTGTCTTTGTCAATGTTTTAACAAAATGAGGGATGCATCCATAGATGTTGTCCATAATAACCCATAATTAGGGATGCACCGATGTATTGGCTGCCGATATTTATTGGACGATTTTTGCTCAATTTACGGCTGTAGCAGGAAAAACGGTTTATAAATTAACTGTATGAAGGCACTGAGCTGTATAATGTCTGTTGTGTAATCCTAGTGCTGCTGTCTACGCTTTAATGTTAATCAAAGATCGCACACTACTCTTGACTAGAAAACTTTTGTAAATTAAAGGTACAATATGTAAAATTTTTGCAGTAAAATATCCAAAAACCACTAGGCTAGTGTTATATATTTTGTCCATCTGATTACAAACAATATCTCTAATGTTTTCAACTACTTGTAAATCATGAGAAAGTTCCCATTCTAAACAGTGACACGGGGCAGTGCAGTCGCCTGTCAATGACGTCAGTTACCCTTTGTTACCGCCTTTACTGACGTAGAAACCACATGACAAAAGTGCCGTGGACAAATGCGGAAGTAGTGTCTAGCGTCCAGCAAACCACTAGCTTGCTTCAAGCAGTTCCTTATTTACTTCTTGCACGTTTTATGGTGGATTGTGTTACTTATTTATGGAACATAATTACTGTTTACCATCTGCCGCTGGTTCTGTCGACAAGGACAGCTCCCGTAAACTCATGACCGGAAAAGCGGAAGCGGCGCCGGCGACTGTGTCATAATAAAAGTCCCGCTGCTCGTGAGGCGTGTGTTGATCAATCGCTCAAGCTCCTCGTTCAGCTCCCGCAACACTCGCTCCTGCTCTGCTTCATACTACAGTAACGTTAATAATCGCATCCACGAACATGAGTTCTTCCAGACTCCAATCCCTATTCTTTTGCACCGTCCGTTGAGATGGAGACCACATGTCCCAAGTTTCCGCTCTAACACTTGGCGTCATCCAACTACGCCTTTGTTTTGAATAGGCTTCTAGCGACCTAGCGGAAAAAAATATCACAAATTGTACCTTTAAGCGTCAGCGTTAGTTCAGGCAGGCCTCATAGCCAAGCTCCGCTATCAGCTGATTCTCAAATTCCAACCCCACCCATATCAGCTGATCCAATTTCTATGGACTCCATTGGCAACTCTAAAATAAGGCGCATTACTTAAACGCAGCTTCCGTTTCTCTGCCTGCTTGGCTGCTTCCACTGCATGCTGTTTGCAACCCACCTCCTCCCCAGCTCCTCCTTAAACTTGTGTATAACTTAATCAGTGTCATTCTGTTGTCATTGATGCATGCTCTGTTCTCAATAGGGGGATTTTCTGCTGCTCTCCCAGTTAAAAAATGGGAGGTTGTCCCCAGAAGCTGCTGCTGTTCCCGGTCTTGGCTTTCATGGAACTCATGAAAGGACGGGGAATTTAGAACAGAGCCATACCGCCAAATTGTAACTTTAGCAAATATGCCAATAAAAAAAAAAAAAATTGACCAAATTTTGTCTCTTGTACTTTTTGACTTAAGTGGTCCTGACTGAACTTTCATAAGTTCAGTTATATAATGAATAATGACCAAAACTACTAATGTTTTAAGTTTACTGCATTTGTTTTCACTCCAAAAAAAATAAATAAATCACCACAAAAGCTAAACAATACAGAGCACAAGAAGTGTGCATTAAACTCTCTCTCTCTCCAGTGCATTATCATCAGCATACAGCGAATTACACAAAAGCACTTATTACAACTAAGTAAATAAACACATACAGATCTTATGCCTTTATGGGGGATGCTTAATAAACAGACAAACTTTAAATCTGCAAAATAACTCTGAAGAACTGCGTGCTCTCCCGTTAGTCCGTACACTAGAACACCAGTCAAAATAAGAGTCCTGTCTTAGTAAAGGAGATTGATCTCATACATCTGTTACAATAAAGAAGGATTAATATGTATTTATACAGTGAAGAATATGCAGTGCTATTTTACATTTGTTTACTTTATTTCTGTCCATGAAAACGTTTAAGCCTACCTAAAAAGCACTGTTTATTTCATATATCTTTGTTCTGTTGTCTTTATGTAGGCCTGCTGCATGTTAAATGGATCCAGTCGATCTTCATTAAAAATTGTTTGATGATGCAGCAATAAACCTGCTAGTATATTTTAATGTAGGTGTTTTTGAACTTTGCTTATTTAAAACATGATCAAAATATTATCTATTTTGATGACAAAATTTCAAAAAGGAGAAGAAGTGACAAATATCATTATTGGTATCGGCCAATAATTGTTTGTTAAAATCGGTATCGGCCTCCAAAAATCATATTGGTGCATCCCTACCCATAATATTCCTTTGAGACATGTTGCTCCAGGCATGCATGTCCACTGTTGGTAATTAGAAATACTTCAAACTGCTGTGAGAAGAGCACATAAGGGTCAAAACTGCCGTCCCACGGGCTGACCTCAGATGAAACTAAGCATGAGAAAGCAACCGCATGCACAGCAGGACTAGTCATCTGGGCTAGTTATTAAAGTAGCGTGCCAGGGTACATCTGAATGCCCTTTCTTCTGAATTTTTGTGTCTATTTGTGCTTTTTTTTAATGCATGTCAGCCAACCGTCCTTGTTGTGTCAACCAGGGAAGGTCTTTGAATAGTGTGTGGGAAGCATGTTTGTCTCTCGCTCTGAAGTCCACCGTGTACGACCTTGGCAGAGTTAGAAAGCGAACAAAATTCCTCCCTCTAGCTGGCCAATGTTTTCTTTTATTCATTTCTTAAGCACATGTTAACATCTGAAACGTTTGCAGTTCCACGTGAGCAGTGAGTGTTTTATACATGATCCCTCTCTGACATGTGTTTTCATTTGTCTCCCTTCCCCTGTGACCCTTCTCTCCCACTCAACCCTTCATTTTCACTCCATCCCTCACTTTCGCCCGAGAGAGACACCTCCCCCCATACCCACTCGCTCAGTGCTGATGGACGGATAGTCACGGATGAGATCCAGCAGTTTGTTATGATCCATTAAGATCCACTTAAAAACAATAAGATGTTTTAGGACTTATGGGTAAACCAGATACTGCATGTATTATTCATTTGTCATTTTCATCTACATCAATTGTTTTATCTCTTTTTTGTGTAACTTAAGACACCCACACACACTATAGACAATCGGAATGATTTTGGACCCAATTCCACCCTTCCGACAGTCTTAGGTAAAGTCCCGATTGTCTTGATGGTTTCACAGATTATTTAATCAGATTTTGCTGTGGTGTGATGTGTTTTAAAGGGATAGTTCACCCAAAAATGAAAATTCTGTCATCATTTACTTGCCCTCAAATTGTTCCAAACCTGTATAGATTTCTTTGTTCTGTTGATCTCGCCCCCATTTACTATCATAGAAGGGAAAAAAAACATACTATGAAAGTAAATGGAGGTCAAGATCTGCTTAATTACAATAATTCTTCCAAATATCTTCTTTTTTGTACAGCAGAACAAAGAAATTTATACCGGTTTGGAACTTGAGAGATGTGGCACAGTGGACTGGGCAAAATAAAATTAAAAAACAAGTCTTTTCTCAGCAAATATTGATATTACTATCAATATTTCTCCTTCCAGTTGAAGAACTTTCTTTTTGCTCATTCTTTTTTTCATTTCTGTCTTGCAGCTGTTACACATGTTGTTGGCTCCTGTGTGATGTATATCAGCAACAAACCATGCTGCTATATCTCTTTTACATCTATATTTTCATCTCTCTTTCTCTCTCTCTGTAGTTCTCTAATTATAGACGTCCCCACCCCCTCCCAGCACACCCAGTTTGTCTCCGCCTGTTTTCCACCACACTGTTATGTAATGCCCTGCTCCACTCCAGATCACACACACACACACCACACACACCACACACACACAGTGGTAGGAGGAACAGTGTTCATGTTTACCCGAGGATAAGGCTACAGTACAGCAAAAGAAAGATAGATGACTGGACTTTAATAGCACACAACATGGTGATTTATAAAAGCCCTTCTTACGCAAGTTACAGTGTGTCTGACAAACTGCACTGCCTTTAAACTAAAGCACAGAGCCAAACTCTCTCTCTCTCTCTAAACACACACAGTCTCACACATTCACTTATGTAAGATACTTCATCATAATGTAATACTGTATAATAATAAAACTGTTCTCTTAAATATTTCACTATCATTTTCCCAACAAAACAGGGAGAACAGTAATATTGTGAAATAATATTACAATTTGAAAGAGCAGTTTTTTTATTTTCATGTATTTTAATATGTATTTTATTCCTGTGATGGTATAGCTGAATTTTCAGCATCATTACTCGAGTCTTCAGTGTCACATGATCGTTCAGAAATTATTCTAATATGATGATTTGCTGCTCAAGAAACATTTTTGATTATTATCAATATTGAAAAGAGTTGTGCTGCTTATTATTTTTTGACAGAAAGAAATAGAAAGTTTAAAAGAGCACCATTTATTTGAAATAGAAATGTTTTATAATATAATAAAATGCCCTAACTGTCACTTTTGATCAATTTCAATCATACATGTTGAATAAAAGTATTTGTTTCTTTAGACAAAAAAAAACTTACTGACCCTAAACCTTTGACTGGTAGTGTATATCTAGAGCCCAATCAAGGGACCACAATAAAAAGACTTGGAGTGTTCTTTTGACTTGGGCCAGTGAACAACCACCTAGCAACACCCTTAGCAACAGGCTAAAACAAAAAAAAATCCATTATAGGCTGCATAGTAATTCCCTGGCAATTTTCTTTCCGGAAGTTGCAAACAACTTTTCTCCATTGTTGTGACATATTTCCAAGTGAAACAGAATATTGAATAGATGGCAGAGTTTTACTTTACTTTACTTTTCCTCCTCTCCATCTCTCGCTCATAACAGATTAACAGTTGGAGGGGAGTGGATTACGCGATTTCAACCCAAGCCCTCAAACTGACGTCATCAGAGAAGGAACGCCATTCTAGACCGGAAGTAACTTTTCAGATTTTGATTACAGATAACCACGACAAACAAATTTTATCCTGTGTATTAACTGTTCAACACAAGACTAGTAATATGCACTAACAAAGTAAATGGTGTCCATTTTGATTTCATGGCAACTTTAAAATGAGAATGTAAAAATCTATTTTCAAATCAATATTTCTGCAATATAAAATGAGAGGCTGAGAGATAGCTAACCAACTGAAAACCAGGCTAGGAGAGAAGCTAGTTAAACATCTAAGACCATCAAACCAGATTAGTTTACAATAGACAACAATACACAAAGATACACAGAGAGAAAGAACTTCGCACCCGCATAACACACCACTTCCTCATGTCCAAATTTAGTTTGAAGAGTTTGAAGGGAAACATCCTCACACTTGAGAAGCCTCTGAACTGCGCGATCAAAATAACGGTGAAACATTCACAGAGCATGACAACAAAACCTTTAAATATATATAAAAAGTCCATTTTTAATCAGCAGGCTGATAGAGCACAATGAGGCCGGGGAGATAAACTTTGCTATTTGAGTGTTGAAGTGACAAAATGGAGGCTAGCAAGTTGTGTAAACAAAGTTTGAGAGGAGTCCTCTGAGGGCTGAATAAATTAGTGTTTGGGTGGACATAGAAACGTTTTTCGTTAGAATCTGAATATCAAAGGAACAGTCCTACACACTACAGGGCAAAAACAAGTCTCATTTAATACCTCTGAGAGGAGACACGCTTACCTGACGACTCAGATGACGTCCAGAGCAACATTAAAGGTCCTGAGGGCTTAATCACACACACACACACACACACACACACACACACACACACACACACACACACACACACACACACACACACACACACACACACAGCTAGCAGTAAGGCCGTGAAAGTGCAGTGCGGTACATGTAGTTCATCTGACTGAAGCAGTATGCAGTACACAAGACTTCACATCCTCGTGAACTTAAGCACAGTTTCTGTGATGTTGTTGTCATCTGACTGCAATAACTCCCAGCTGCGGCTTTAGCAACATATTTGACGGCCTTTGAGACAACTGTGTAATAAGCCAGTTTCTCATTTCCATCTGAGGGTAAGGGGAAACCCCACATCGGCAGTTTTTTAAAGTGTTTGCGTTCATGTGAACTCGTTTTGTGAGGGCCAAATAAAGGGACTAAATAGTTACTTCACATGTAAATATGGCACATTTATGGATGGGTTAGATTTAGGGCTGTCACTAATGATTATTTTGGTAATCAAGTAATCTGTCATTTAAAAAAAAAAAAAATAGACAAGTAAACAGTAACCAATAAAATGACTTAAAATACATAGGTATAATAACGATGAGGCAATAATAAATGGTTCAGATAAAGTATCAAGTGTGAGTGTTACTAAGCAGTCGGTAAGGTGTTCCAAGCAGTTGTTGTCATGTTACTAGGGTGTTGCTGGAGGCTGTGAGTGTTACTAAGCAGTTGGTAAGGTGTTCCAAGCAGTTGTTGTCATGTTGCTAGGGTGTTGCTGAAGGTTGTGAGTGTTACTAAGCAGTTGGTAAGGTGTTCCAAGCAGTTGTTGGCATGTTGCTAGAGTGTTGCTGGAGGCTGTGAGTGTTACTAAGCAGTCGGTAAGGTTTTCCAAGCAGTTGTTGTCATGTTGCTAGGGTGTTGCTGAAGGTTGTGAGTGTTACTAAGCAGTCGGTAAGGTTTTCCAAGCAGTTGTTGTCATGTTGCTAGGGTGTTGCTGAAGGTTGTGAGTGTTACTAAGCACTTGGTAAGGTGTTCCAAGCAGTTGTTGTCATGTTGCTAGGGTGTTGTTGGAGGCTGTGAGTGTTACTAAGCAGTTGGTAAGGTGTTCCAAGCAGTTGTTGGCATGTTGCTAGGGTGTTGCTGGAGGCTGTGAGTGTTACTAAGCAGTTGGTAAGGTGTTCCAAGCAGTTGTTGGCATGTTGCTAGAGTGTTGCTGGAGGCTGTGAGTGTTACTAAGCAGTTAGTAAGGTGTTCCAAGCAGTTGTTGGCATGTTGCTAGAGTGTTGCTGGAGGCTGTGAGTGTTACTAAGCAGTCGGTAAGGTGTTCCAAGCAGTTGTTGTCATGTTGCTAGGGTGTTGTTGGAGGCTGTGAGTGTTACTAAGCAGTTGGTAAGGTGTTCCAAGCAGTTGTTGGCATGTTGCTAGGGTGTTGCTGGAGGCTGTGAGTGTTACTAAGCAGTTGGTAAGGTGTTCCAAGCAGTTGTTGGCATGTTGCTAGAGTGTTGCTGGAGGCTGTGAGTGTTACTAAGCAGTCGGTAAGGTGTTCCAAGCAGTTGTTGTCATGTTGCTAGGGTGTTGTTGAAGGTTGTGAGTGTTACTAAGCAGTTGGTAATGTGTTCCAAACAGTTGTTATCATGTTGTTCGGGTTTTGTTGAAGGTTGTGAGTGTTACTAAGCAGTTGGTAAGGTGTTCCAAGCAGTTGTTGGCATGTTGCTAGGGTGTTGCTGGAGGCTGTGAGTGTTACTAAGCAGTTGGTAAGGTGTTCCAAGCAGTTGTTGGCATGTTGTTCGGGTGTTGTTGAAGGTTGTGAGTGTTACTAAGCAGTTGGTAATGTGTTCCAAGCAGTTGTTGTCATGTTGCTAGGGTGTTGTTGAAGGTTGTGAGTGTTACTAAGCAGTCGTTAAGGTGTTCCAAGCAGTTGTTGTCATGTTGCTAGGGTGTTGTTGAAGGTTGTGAGTGTTACTAAGCAGTTGGTAATGTGTTCCAAGCAGTTGTTGTCATTTTGCTAGGGTGTTGCTGGAGGCTGTGAGTGTTACTAAGCAGTCGGTAAGGTGTTCAAAGCAGTTGTTGGCATTTTGTTCGGGTGTTGCTGGAGGCTGTGAGTGTTACTAAGCAGTCGTTAAGGTGTTCCAAGCAGTTGTTGTCATGTTACTAGGGTGTTGTTGAAGGTTGTGAGTGTTACTAAGCAGTTGGTAATGTGTTCCAAGCAGTTGTTGTCATGTTGCTAGAGTGTTGCTGGAGGCTGTGAGTGTTACTAAGCAGTCGGTAGGGTGTTCCAAGCAGTTGTTGGCATGTTACTAGTGTGTTGTTGGAAGTTGTGAGTGTTACTAAGCAGTCGGTAAGGTGTTCCAAGCAGTTGTTGTCATGTTGCTAGGGTGTTGCTGGAGGCTGTGAGTGTTACTAAGCAGTCAGTAATGTGTTCCAAGCAGTTGTTGGCATGTTGCTAGGGTGTTGTTGGAGGCTGTGAGTGTTACTAAGCAGTTGGTAAAGTGTTCCAAAAAAATATTATCATGTTGCTAGGGTGTTGTTGGTGTTGTAACTTGTGAGTGTTACTTTTCAATGTTGCTAGGGTGTTGTTGAAGGTTGTGAGTGTTACTAAGCAGTTGGTAATGTGTTCCAAACAGTTGTTATCATGTTGTTCGGGTGTTGTTGAAGGTTGTGAGTGTTACTAAGCAGTCGGTAAGGTGTTCCAAGCAGTTGTTGTCATGTTGCTAGGGTGTTGCTGGAGGCTGTGAGTGTTACTAAGCAGTCGGTAAGGTGTTCCAAGCAGTTGTTGTCATGTTGCTAGGGTGTTGCTAGAGGCTGTGAGTGCTACTAAGCAGTTGGTAATGTGTTCCAAGCAGTTGTTGGCATGTTACTAGTGTGTTGTTGAAGGTTGTGAGTGTTACTAAGCAGTCGTTAAGGTGTTCCAAGCAGTTGTTGTCATGTTACTAGGGTGTTGTTGAAGGTTGTGAGTGTTACTAAGCAGTTGGTAATGTGTTCCAAGCAGTTGTTGTCATGTTGCTAGGGTGTTGTTGAAGGTTGTGAGTGTTACTAAGCAGTTGGTAATGTGTTCCAAACAGTTGTTGACATGTTGTTCGGGTGTTGTTGAAGGTTGTGAGTGTTACTAAGCAGTCGGTAAGGTGTTCCAAGCAGTTGTTGTCATGTTGCTAGGGTGTTGCTGGAGGCTGTGAGTGCTACTAAGCAGTTGGTAATGTGTTCCAAGCAGTTGTTGTCATGTTGCTAGGGTGTTGCTGGAGGCTGTGAGTGTTACTAAGCAGTCGGTAAGGTGTTCCAAGCAGTTGTTGTCATGTTGCTAGGGTGTTGTTGGAGGCTGTGAGTGTTACTAAGCAGTTGGTAAAGTGTTCCAAACAATTATTATCATGTTGCTAGGGTGTTGTTGGTGTTGTAACTTGTGAGTGTTACTTTTCAATTGCTAAGGTGCTTATTAGCATGTTTCTACAGTATGCTGAGTGTTGCTAAGTAGTTCTAACATGCTTTTAGAACAAAGCTCTACTGTATTGTTTTAAGTACTTGCTAATGTTCTAGGTGTTGTTGGAGTTTGTAAGTTGGAGGCTGTTGCTATGCTGTTGCTAAGTGGTTGTTAGTGTGTTTCTAGGGTGTGTTGGTTGGCTCTAAGTGTTGCTAAGGGGTTCTATGTGGTTGTTACTGTGCTGTTGGAATGTTGTGGCTGGTTGTGCCGGTATGCAGTTGCTAAGGTGTTGCAAGTGATTGTTACTGTGTTTCTAATTTGTTTTTGGAATGTTGTTTGGGTGTTGTTGGAGACTGTGAGTGTTGCTATGCAGCTGCAAATCCGTTCTAAGTGGTTGTTGGTGTGTTGGGTGGCTGTAAGTGTTGCTATGCAGTTAATAAGTGGTTGTTAGCACTGTTAGACTGTTGTAGCTGGTCGTAATGGTTGCTGTGCAGTTGCTAATATGTTTTAAATGGTTGTTAACATGTTTCTAGAGTGTTGAGAGTAGTTGAAAGTGTTGCTGTTGCTAGTTGCTATGGTATGTCAAGTATGATCTAGGGTTTTGTTGAAGGTTCTGAGTGTTGCTAAGCAGTTGCTAAGGTGTTCTAAGTGGTTGTTAGCATGTTTCCAAGGTCTGCTGGGTGGCTGTAAGTGTTGCTATGCAGTTACTAAGTGGTCGTTAGTACACAAATAGGGTGGTGTTATCAGTTGTGATTGTTGCTATGCAGTGGCTGAGGTGTGAGAGGTTGTTATCATGTTGTTAGGATGCTGGAAGTTTTGCAAAAGAGCTCAACCCCCCATTTTTACAGGTTTTTATCATTCACAAGACACAAATACAATGTCTGATTGCTTAAAAAAGTAACAGCACATCACTCCTTTGTATTCTGGTCCTCATGTTATGAACTACATTAACAATAATAAACATATGTCAAGTTGGTTCTTGTCTCCGCTGGTGGGACATGTGTCACTATGCATCAAAAACAGTCATGGCTGACTTTAAAAATGGAAAAATATACAGAAGTCGGATGGACCCAAAATACATCTCCATAATAAGGAACATAGTTGTGTTCTGTGTTACAGTTTTAGTATTTGGCCACAATATAAATTTTAATCTATCCGTATGGGAATAATGTGAACATGTCTAATCCTGCTTTTAAATGTGTATTTGGGGCCCCTAAACAGTGTCCCCAGCCGACACAGCTCAAGTGTGTAAACACAGTACAGGAATAAATAGTGATGAAAATATCTGAGACGAAACAGCTGAACTAATCAAACAAACAGGCCTTAAGCAAACCTCAACCACTTCCCGCAGAGAGGAAGAGAGAGAGAGAGACCCAACCAGGGTGCTTTCTGCTACAAGGCAAATTGACTGTTTCATTGTTTTAAAGATATATACACTGCCCAGTCAAAAATCACTGTTTGGATTTAAACAGGCAAATACTTAAGAATCAATGGCTGGATCATCATTGCTATGATTATTATGTTTCTAGCATGTTATATGTATGGGAATAGTTCTTTTAACCCTAATCGATGGAGTGTGTACCTTTTAATTTCTTAAACAACCGCGCAGGAAGACGTATCATGGCCATATTCCAGGAGGACAATGTCAAGATTCATCGGGCTCAAATTGTGAAAGAATAGTTGAGAGGGAACATGAATAATCATTTTCACACATGAACTGGCACTTCTGAGTCCAGACCTTAAATTCATTGAAAGTCTTTGGGATGTGCTGGAGTAGACTTTACAGAGTGCTTTGTCAATACAAGATCTTGACCAAAAGTTGATGCAAATTGATGTAACATCACAACATTTATTTCCATCAAGAGGTGCATCAATTTTTGGTCAAGATCTTATCTTCCTACATGGTTGTTTAAAGGGGACCTATAATTTTACAAGATGTACTATAAGTCTCTGGTGTCTCCAGAATGTGTCCGTTCAGCTCAAAATATCCCACAGATCATTTATTATAGCATGTCAAATTTGCCTCAATTTGGGTGTGAGCAAAAACACGCCGTTTTTGTGTGTGTCCCTTTAAATGCAAATGAGCTGCTGCTCCCCGGGCCAATTAATGAATCTGGATGTTTCTAAATGGTTAGTGGATAAATTTATGTAGTTGCTGTGGAGTTGATTCAACTCATTGACTAGCATGTGCCGTCATGTTAATATTTTGCATTGAATTAGCATTGAATTTTGTTCGTTTGTGAAGCAGTTTGGCGTAAAATGTCGACATGGTAACAACACTCTACAACAGGGGTCAGCAATTAAGTTTGGCATTGGGCAAAAAAAAAAAAACATTTTTGCCACTAGATGGCGGGCCAGAACATAGTCAAAGGATAATTTAAATTAATTGATAAAAATGCAACCAGAATTGCCTGTGACAGACTGTTAGTGTCTTTTGGAACTGGTAGTGAGCTGTTACTCTGTGTTAAATCCTGTAGTAGGACAGTCATTAAAGGAACACTCCACTTTTTTTGAAAATAGGCTCATTTTCCAACTCCCCTAGAGTTAAACAGTTGAGTTTCACCGTTTTCGAATCCATTCAGCCGATCTCTCATTCTGGCGGTACCACTTTTAGCATAGCTTAGCATAGTTCATTGAATCTGATTAGACCGTTAGCATCGTGTTTAAAAATGACCAAAGAGTTTTGATATTTTTCCTATTTAAAACTTGACTCTTCTGTAGTTAAATCGTGTACTAAGACCGACAGAAAATGAAAAGTTGTGATTTTCTAGGCTGTTATGGCTAGGAACTATACTCTCATTCAGGCGTAATAATCAAGGAACTTTGCTGCCGTTCCATGGCTGCAGCAGTGCAATGATATTACGCAGCGCCCGTGAGCCCCTGCTTGCACAGGGAACGTGCCTTGCAACCATGGAGAAGTTTGTGAGAGACGCTGCGTAATATCATTGCACTGCTGCAGCCATGGAACGGCAGCAAAGTTCCTTGATTATTACGCCTGAATGAGAGTATAGTTCCTAGCCATATCAGCCTAGAAAATCACAACTTTTCATTTTCTGTCGGTCTTAGTACACGATTTAACTACAGAAGAGTCAAGTTTTAAATAGGAAAAATATCAAAACTCTTTGGTCATTTTTAAGCGCGATGCTAACGGTCTAATCAGATTCAATGAACTATGCTAAGCAATGCTAAAAGTGGTACCGCCAGAACCGGAGATCGGCTGAATGGATTCGAAAACGGTAAAACTCAACTGTTCAACTCTAGGGGAGTTGGAAAATGAGCCTATTTTCAAAAAAAGTGGAGTGTTCCTTTAACAAAAAGCCACATTTGTGTGGTGGTGTCCGGGTTTTAAACTGGATAAATGAATAAAGTGGAGTAGTGACCTGGCAAGTATCTTCATTCATCAACTTGCAACACAAACCACCTTGCTAAACCACACATACGTGGGAGATAAAAATAACTGGATAAAAATAACTTAAAAGATAAAAGAGGACTTGAATAAGCCCATTAAGGGCATGTTTGAGTCATGCTCTTAACAAACTATGTTTTATTTCCTCTTTCCATATTGTGAATAATAAATGTGTCTCATTTTAATTTGCTTGTTACACAGTGGAGCCTAACATATTGTAATACTTATTTGACGTAGCCTTCTTTTACACTCAGAATTATTCCTTAGCATCCTCACCATAGACATAATTAATTTATTTATTATGTCTATGATTCTCACGTAGTAAACTGCATTTTTTTTTTTTTTTATGGTTTGCCCGATGGAGGTATGCTATTACGTCGTGTGCAGAGTGATGTTAACATTTTAGCTAGCGGGTGAGAGAAAACGTAGTCTGACGTAGTCCAAGTGCTTTGCAACAGTTGGTTTGTTGAGTTTAGAGTAGACAGCTTTTAGCTGTCGCGGCGCGTTGTGGCTCGCCGAGAAAAAAAGTTGCGTCTGGTGTCGACACGGCACCACGAGATGAACATCTATTTCAGAACCAGCCGCAATTAAAATAATCTGGCTGCAGGCAAGGGCCAGATATTATTGCTGGTGGGCCAGTTTTGGCCTGCAGACCGCCTATTGCCGATCACTGCACTACAACAACTCTTCCTCTTCTCTAAAGCAGCTCAACATGGCCTTACCCCCTTTGTTGCGTATTCTCGGGGGCAGGGATTATGTAAATTTTAGGGTTTGTGATGTCACTAACCCAGGAAGAACCTCGTTGTAGTCCCCACCAGCCGTTTGTTGTAGTTGTATCTCCCTTTGCATTGAACTTTCAGCATTGTAACTTTGCAGATGTTGTTTATGCTCAAACTGAAACATTGCACATACACACTAACTAAAGTTAAAAAAGTGAAATCATAATCAGCCACCAATAATCATAATCAACCTTTAAGAAATAAAAAGCTACACACTCCATCAATTGGGGTTAAAAGAACAGGGGCGGGTACAACAAAATCACACTCTATATGAAGGATGCCAATTGTTGCCTTTATGTTAGGAATATAAGGATGAAGACAAAAAAAGTTGGAGGACACATTACATATAAGTCTTTAAGAAGCACTGATTATTAAAATCCTTAATGAATGAATAATGAATCAGATATAAATCACTGCTCATCACCTCCTACTCTCTAGTATTACTCATCATGTTATGTATATTATTACTGTGTGTAGCATGACTGCATTTTGCCAATTTTGAGTCATGTAGAGCAGTGGTTCCCAAACTTTTTAGCGTGGAGTACCCCCTGAAGGGATTACCATCCTTCTGCGTACCCCCTCGCTTCCACTTCGACTGCAGTCACACCTTTACCATTAAGGGACAATATTTGCCCCCTAAATTGATTTTCCAGTGCATTTTTTTACCTTTATGAATAACTTTATTTTTATTTTTGTTTTTAAATAAAACAAAATGTTCAATAGAGAAATATGCAATGATGGTAAAACGAAGTAAAACTTTTAAATATTAAACTAAAAACGCCAGTAGGTGGCAGCAAGTCACTGTTTTTATGAGTGAGTCATTGAGTCATTCATTCAGTAACGAAGCAAGTGGCTGTGAATGAATCATTGAATCACTGACTCTCACGATTCGTTCAAAGCCGCAGAATTGTTCACGAAACAGACGTGAGTTGCAGTTCTGCTGCGGTTTTTGTCAGAACTATTATTTCATTGCAAAATAGAGTAAATACTGACAGAACTGTGTTTAAAATGTACATTTTATTTTTTGACCTGTTGTATAATAATGTCACGTTTGCAGTCATGTGGATATTTGGGAAAGAGAATAACCTCACTCTGTCTGTACATATATTTAATAAAACACAAAAAGAAAAAGGGTCTTTAAAAAAACTTCAGACTTTGGTACCAGGCCCTAAGAACCAAAGCGCAGTTTCTCCAGTGGGACATTTTCATTTTATTTTATTTCAAGCTAAATGCAATATGCACGCTTTTTTTCTATTTCTTTCACTTCCCTTTCCTCACTATATATACCTTCCTTTCTAGGGCTACAAAATTATGCTGAATTGTACACACAGTAAATACAGCTCTGCACTAAATATGAGTTTCAAAAACATCAACATGAAGAGCTTTTTTGTCTGCACTCAAAACACACAGCTCAGTTCCTCTGCCAATTGTTCATTTGGTTTCAGATCACTGCAGGGGATTATTGCTTTAAATGCATTCAGTTATACCAATAAGCATCAGTGTGGATTTTTGTGGATTTTGCACTCAAATTTCATTCATTCATTTTATTCAAGACAAGACGAGCAAGAGAATGGGAACAATAGGCAGTTTTACTTACTAGTCAGTGAAGAAAAGCACATCATACTTCTTAGAGCTATTCATGAAAGCAGTCATATGAAGCTGAACGGCATTGTTTGAATGGATTTCATATAACGAACAGCATTCTCAAACATTTAAGTGTTGTGTTCATGAAAGTTATGTATAATGCCAGTAGGGCTGTTTGTATCAATTCACACGGCTGGAATTATGAACTTCTCTTTTATCAGGCTGAATTCTGACTATCCATATTTAGATCTGTGCTCAGTTTGGGGAAGTGAAGAGGAAATCAAATCTGTGGAAAACTTGATGACGGAAACATTTACCAGCTGAAAAGACATTTGACTGATTAATATCATGATGTAGTTGGGCTTCTAGAGGGAAAGTCAATCATCACATTCCAGAATCGGGGGGACTTTTTCCCAATGAAAAGTTACAATATATGTACTGTACAAAAAATATATATATTGAACAAAAATCCCTACATTCACTGTGGATCACAATGAAAAGTCCCAATAGTACTTTGCAAACATTTCACAAATGGATTTCCCAACAATATTACAGCATTATAAATACCAGAAAATTCATTAGTAATGCAGTACACTGGGAAAAACCTACTGAAACTAGTGCAGAACTGAAAACCAGTTCTCTCAATACCAAATTATTGGTGTATAACAACAACATGAGTGAACATCTCACAATAACAATTCTGATACCACAACAAAAACACATCTGCTAATGAACATATTCTCAAGTAATTAATAAAGTAAACAGTACTAAAATAAAAAATGACCAAATTAAACAAATATACTCAAATTACTAGAATAGTCTTTATGTTCAGTATCTATGATACATTATTATGTATTAAAGCTAACAAAAAGTTATCTACTCAAGAGATGAATATGAAAGAATATTTTTTAATACTTGAAACGACTGATTTCTGAAACTGAAACATTAAAGCTGCTCTGAAACAATTTATATTGTAAAAAGTGCTATATAAATAAATTTGACCATCCGATTACATTCACTTATGACATAACTGACTGTGTTTAGATTAATATCCTGCCAAGACAAGCATTTTGACCAAGAAGTGCATTTGACCGTTCATGCGCACAGCCACATTACTTCTCTTCACATGCAAGAAACACTCATGGGAGCTCAAATGCAGCAGCTTTATGTACACTCCAAAACTATTTTTCGAAGACTATTGGAGTACATTTTACAAGAAAATACTATTAAAAGCGGAACTTGAGATTTGCAAAGCTCCCCCTACAGGTTCCTTCAGTGAATCACACTGCCGTAAATACTCCAAACGCAGCTCTTGTCTACAACGACTACAACGCTCACCAGCGCAGTAGTTTTGCAAATACAGTACAAGAAATCTCGATGGAGGTGTGTAATTTTCGAAATTGTCTTATAAAGTCATAATATATACATTGTTTTTGAATTACCGTCAAGCATTTTGTCACTCTCGCGTGAACGTGAACATGAGGCGAGATTGTGTCGGGTCGGTGAAGCTCAACTTGCAAGTGCTGTTTTCTGGCGTAGACGTGCCAGAGGGGGTTAGTGCTCGCCTCAAACACACCACTACAAGTCAATTAACCATTGTAAGGACTTAGAAAACTATTTATGAAGGTAAAAAAGTTCTGCTTTAATTCAATGTGTTTCTTGACATTTTTTCACTTGCGATTTCTGAATGAAAATTGTTTCATATCCTACACTAAATGTTTTTCAGTGTACCAAAGCAAGATATTCTGTACTAGTGGGATTGTAAAAATATATTGATTTAGTACAGAAGAACCAGTACTTCTGACATCCCAGGACACCCAGGGTCCTGCAGAGGCCGATGTAATTGGATCTGACCATGGTTGTGTTTGGCCCACATTGATCTTCTAGAGCTGGGTCAATGATTATTGCTCACTGACTAAGTAAATCCAAACTGCCCTCTCACCCATTACAATCCCATACTATTGCAAATCAGATTATGGGGGCAAGTAATCACAGTGAGTAGCCAAACCCTGCTGAATCAATAGTTCAAAAAAACCATGCTAACTTAATCATATTCGCAGCAGAGACCCGTTTCTTCAATCTTTGCACTGTTTAAATTCACAATATCACACAGATGTGAAGTTGTAGCTGAGACACTAATTTATGTCACATTGAGTTTCTTGGATGAAACAGTTTTGTGATGTGGTTACAAGAAAAAATTTAAGCAGAAAAGATGTTGAAAAAATGAAGTGGGCAATCCACAAGTGAGTTTGTAGGTTTTAGTAAACACTAGGTAATTTCAAGTAGTTCATTCATGGTTTGGTCCACCTACACAGTAGACCTTGACCCTCAATCCAAAGTCCTGGCGTGCAAGTCACGGTGCAATGTGGTCTAGCCTTGCTCCAGGGTTTTTTTGGACCCTGTGGTTCAGGCAAAGCGGCCGCGACTCAGCTTCTCTAAATCCACCACACTGGGTGTGGCCGTAAATACTGCTAACGTTTTCTAGGAACTCAGCAAAGAGCAAGAGAGTGTATTTAAGCATGTTTGTGTGCATAATGTAGTTTGCTGGGATCACAAGACAGCAGCCTAATGTTTAGAGCAAATGCGCACAGGCAGGAGATAAAGCAAACAGTGGAAGCGGAAACCAGCAAAACCACCCTGACTTGTTCCAAACTCGACAATGGGCCACAGTCTTAAAGGTGAGGGGGTCAGTGCTGAGTTAGCGCAACAATGCATATTCAATGGTAGCAGAGCAAACATGAAGGAATATTTTAGGTTCAGCTTCTTTTTTTATATATACTTGTCCCTCCTTTCTTAAAAAAAGCAAAAATCTGGGGCTGAGATACTTACAGTGGAAATTTTACAAATTTATGTTACAACACTATTTCAATTGGATAGCCACAAGACAATATGCACGTTAATATCATTTTTTTGTGGGAAAAACAAAAACCAAACACTTACTAGCCTTTTCTGTGCGAATATTTACATATTTGTTGCCCAGACAACATAACACTGTAAACCCTAAAATAATTTTATGGTCTTTTTTCATAGTTCCTAGAACTATTGGCTGAAGTACCCGGAATATGCCGTGTTCGCACCGCAATAACTAGGAACGATTTTAGTTCTAGAAACTCCTTTTGGAGGAACTAAAATTAGCTCCTACTTCAGAGTAGGGTCTAAACCAGCACTATAGGAACTATCAGTGACGTAAGTGTACGTTGATGTCATGTCAAACATCGGTACCCAGCATTTTTAAGAATCTGTGTAAACATATTTACTCCACGAACATGGAAAACAGCGATAACGGCATTTACCTGTTGTCTGCAGGGTTGTGTTCTTTTCTCTGCCTCGATGATATGTAATACTGAAAGATATCATTGGAGATTTCATATCTTAGCCCCACTTTTTGCTCTTTCAATCATGTTGATTATGCTTTTACATTCCATCTCTGTTATCACGAAACCCACGACACACAACAAACACAGCTCCGATCACTGGATCTTCCATTCACCGTTTGTAAATGCCGCGCTTAAAGACCCAGCTGTTAGCTGATTCAGAGTTCCTATTCAGTGCGAATGCAACCAGGAACGTGGCCCGGGGGAGAAATTAGTTCCTGGGAAACTATCCTAGTGGCTAGTTCCTATAACTGAGTTCCTAGAACTATTCGGTTCGAAAGCCCCTTTTGATTTAAACAGCTTATAAAATAACATGCTTCATATTTCTGCTTTTAAACTCCCTTCAAAAATGATCCTATTGACTCCCCATTTTAGTGCCTTAAATTATTTTTGTGGTTATTTTGCTACAGATGTAGTTGACTGACCCAAGATTCCTTTATGGAAAAACAAAGTAAAACGGCCATTGGAAGAAAGTTCATATCAAAGTTTAATTATTACACAAGATAAAAGATTTAAAAACTCAATCCTGCATTAATTTAGAACAGATCATGCCAAAACTATTTCAGAGTAGATCTGAAAACAAAAGAGAATGGGAAATTGAGTGACACCTAAATCAATGCTATATTGTCCTGTCATATGATCCAAGTCTGTTTGTTTCCCTGCTTTATATCAGTGAAGATTGCTTTTAAGAGCAGAAATTATTTCACAAGGATTACATTGATCTTCGTGAGCAAGTGTGTGGTTTTCAGTGAATGAGAGCAGCGAAGCGGCCTTGATCCTGGAATGGGGCTCTCATATTGTAAGGATTTAGAGCTGGATCTGGTGCCATGACCCGGAGCAAAGAGTAGAGGCCACTGGGTCACTGCAGCAAAGACAGAATTGAGGATGAAGTATAAAAATACTGAGATCTTATCAATGTTCTAAAATATTTGTCAAAGACTAAACATATCAAAGAGCACACGATTTCCTGAGAATCATGGAAAACCCAAGTGAAAACCTCGGCACTGCAGAGGTTTTGGAGAGGTTGCTAGAAGCATGTCAGATTCATCTGGAAAAGGGGGAATTGACAGAAAAAGGGACAGATCCAGCTGTTTTTAGAAGTCAGAGTAGGCTGCCATTTATTCCCAAGAAGAAGTTGGGAATTCTTCTAACTGAGAAAGATTATGTAAGATGTGGGTGTGTGAATGGCAAAGAAGAGAGAGGGCCTCAAACGGTGCTTTCCTCCAATTCCAGCATTTCTACTGAAACCATCAAGAACTCAAAAGGCCAAGAATCATCAAGCAATGACAATTTACAGCTGGTCTGAGAGCAGTAAAATCAGTAAAGTTGCACATACTATACTCATTTCATAAGGTTAAATCTAAGTCAAATGTATTCGGTACACCTCTTGATCAGAGAAAACTCATAAGAAACGCTTATAAACAACCTCCATAAAATGATAATCAACGTGCCCAGGAGCAAAATATACGCACAAGCTGTTGGACACAGATGAAGACGGAATTTCTTCACTCGGTGCGGCACACCACAATCTGCAAAGGAGCTATAATGACGAGCAAAATATGAGCAAAATAACAAATGAAAACTATAATCAAGAAAGTAAACAGAATAGCTTAGGGCAATCGAGGCAGTACAGCCAGTAAAAACATTTGATTAACTGGCTCTTCGTCTCCCTACAGACAAACAACGAGTCCACAACCAGCATTCCTCGACAAAAGTTTAGGTCTGGTAGTAAAAAAAAACAAACTTGTTTTCGGTTCTGTCGTTTTTTCTTGCACGCTCTCTCTCTCTCTGTGCACAGGCGAACCGCGCTGATGTTTGGGGTCAGAGCAGGCGTCTGGTGCTGAATGTATGTCTGCCAGAAATTTCACAACTGTGGCTACAGCCTCTTTTTGGACCATAAAAGCTTCAAAACGGCATTTGGTAAATTCAGCACCTGAATTTATGGCTGCCAGAAATTTCACAACTGTGGCTACAGCCTCATTTTGGAACATAAAAACTTCAAAACGGCATTTGGTAAATTCAGCACCAGAAAATACTGCTTTGAATGTACTGAGTGATTTTCTTAAGCAGCATTAATCGTGTAAATACAAAAAACAAAATGGGTGACCCAGAGTAACAAAATAATAGGGATTTTTGCATGTGATTGCAGCTTAGCTTCAGAATTAATAAAGCTCAACTTCTGCACAACTTTTTTTTTTGGTGTGAGAGTGTGTGTGTGTCGTGCGGGCATGCAATGAGACATCAAATCTCAGAAGGAAGCTTTGTTGAACAGACATGTCTTATTTGACAGAAGATTAACATGGGCTTGTTTGAGGCTTAATTCAGTCAGACAGGAACTGAGGTTTAGATGATTTCCATATAGTTGTATATTGGGGGTGAACTAAAATGTTTTTCTAAAGTCAGGATTAGTGTTACATATCCTTGAGTTTGAGCTTCTTATAGCTGCTAACTGTAAAATTATTTTATACAATTTAAGCTGCTATAGAAGCCAATAATCATGTTCATGTTATGGACAATAACTGATAAACATCTGATATTAATAAAATATGCTATTTTGTCTATCTACTATATTTGTCTATTTTGTAAATCTTAAAAAAACACTAAAATACATCACTTTAAATGCTACAAATGACATTTAAAAGGCATCACAACATGTACATTTTGAAAAATTGACATTAATTTTGAGATTAAATTTAAGTGTTAGTGAATTTTTTGTATATTGAACAAATAACTAAGTGAGTGTTAGATGTTGGCAAAGGTGATGGTGTGACTAAAAAAGACAATTGACAAAAAAAAAGCTCATATTTACATGACATGCACAAGAACTATTGGAATATGTTTGGTATGACTGACATAACTCGCTACAGTCATGAAATCAGAGACCCTTTCCTATAAAATCATGGCGAAATACGATCACATGTGGCCACTAGAGAGGCATTCGTTGGTGTAAACAGCTGTGTGCCCCGACCGACCATTTATGATCAGATCATGACATGAATGTTAAAGTCATTGTGAAATGCTTTTCGAAACTCATTTTACTCATTTTGCTTTTGAAACTCATATTCCATGATATAACACACAAAAAAAGAATGGACAATAATTTTTCCTAATTATATTGTGATAAGAAGACTGAATGCCTAGACATTTGGATAATGTTGGTTGGTTAACATTATCCAATTACCCCAGTACACTATTAGAAGAAAAGGGAAGGTTCTGTCAGGCACTTCATAGAACCTTTTAGGTAGACTTCCTGTTTATCCCGAGACAGTCCTGTATTTCGGCTCTATTTTTAGTGTCCCGACTTATTAAGAAAAAATCATGTTTTGTCCCGTATTTCATCTTTTCTAAAATTTCATTACTAACTGGATGATCATCGAACGAGTAGTAGTAGGCCTAGTAGTGTTCTGTCAAACAAGAACAGCCCAATCAATTCGTCGTAGAACAAAATTACTATCCAATAGTGTTGCACGATATACCAGTATTAGAAAGGTATCGCGATACCCTGCTTTTAAAAACGGCCCGGTTCTTCATTTTATTAGTACCAGTACTTTGAGTGCCAGCTGTTCCTAAAGTGCGACAGCAGGGGGCAGTGTGCGTGCAGCACGCTGCTTCTAAGGCAAACTGAGGGCGTGTTTATTCCTCTCAACTGTGCAACGGCTTTTATGGTGACGAAACGAGAGGTATGGTTGCAAATACAGGTGCTCTTGCAGACCGTCCACAAATTGATGAGAAAGCAGATGCACGAAGCGAAATACGGCATTATTTTACTTACATTGCCGACATCCAGGGCAAGCCCACGGACACCACAAAGCCCGTCTGCAAAGGATGTTACAAAATTGCGCAAGCGAAGGGAGTCAAAAGCATCTTGCCGTCAAACATCCCGATTTGTACAAAGAACTTAAAGAGTGGCAGGTTAGTGAATGTGATACCAGCATTATGTTTATGCTCTCAAACATTAAATGAGTGTTTTTTTATTTATTTTACTCGTGCAAGCAGACCTCCGCAAAGAGGTGTATTATTGAGTAAGTGATATCTGGTTGCAAAAATAAAATTAATTTAAAACTACATAAATATGTGAAGGGTATATACAGTTATTTTAAAACAATTTATGCTTTAATAACATTGCTCTAATTATTTACAGAAATATAATTTTACAATAATCTTACTGTCAAAAACACCTAAATGTATATAAAAAAAGCAAAATTGACAACAGCAAAATGTACAATTTTATTGAGCATGAAATGCTATAAACATAAAAAATTATATTAAGTCTAACTCTAACTTCATGGCATCCAGAAGTATCAGCTGCACATTCGTGAAGAAAGAAGTTCTGTCATGTTATTTATTTACTTTTCCTGCTGTTTTAGGTTTTTGCCATAGTATCGTTTAAGTATCGGTATCATGATATTTAAGTTGGGAATTGTATCAAAGTCAAAATTTTGGTCTCGTGACAACACTACTATCCAATCACAATTTGTTATCAATTAGTGACACAGACCAGAATTGCTCTCTCTCTTTCCTTGCATGCGATCAGTTCTCCTTGCGTTTGAATGGTCAAATGCACACAAAGCTGTCAAAATGTCCATAGTGTGGAGTATCTCACGTAAATACGGTTATGGTTATGGCTTAAGTAGATGTAAACAGGTGTGTGAAAACAGGATATGTATCAGTATATTACATTCATGAATTCGGTCTTAAAGGGACAGTAACCTAATTAAATATTTTCCGGTCATTAATGTTCATAAAACAATTAAAGATGTTAAATAAATGTATACATGGTAAATAAACCTACTGTATCTGAAAAACAAGTTTATTTCATTTGTATCTCTATTGTATAAAACTTGGCTGCCTTTGTAGTAGAAAGGTGGAACAAATTTGAAATCGGTGCTACCCGAATAGAGAAAACAGAGAAAAATGGTTGCTGTCTTCCCTTTTGCCAAATAAGTAGGAAAACTTCAACACCCATAATTAGGGTTGGGAACCGAGAACCGGTTCTCATCCGGAACCGGTAGCGTTTTTTGGAAAGAACCGGAACCGTGCAAGATTTCTAAGTATCGGTTCCGAAAATGGTTCTGGTGTGATGGCTGGTCGAAGTACGGGGAGCGTATCCTTTCATAGAGACGTCTCACATCATGAATATTATAGCAATGAATGCACTGAAAAGCCCTCGCGTGGCGCTACTCATATACGCAAGATTTCAATAGAGAGAAAGAGACGTGCCCAAACCTGCACGATTAATCTTTAAAAGATCGCGTTCTCGATTTCATCACCCACATGATCGCCCCTGTATATTAAACCTTTGACAAAAGTAAAATCGCGACATTCAAACCTGCGTTTGCACTGCCGTTGATCTGAAGAGAGTTGTAATGTGTATATAAACAGCTTCACAAACAGTCTTTTCAAAAGCACAGTAGGCTATCATTATTT
The DNA here is from genome assembly GCF_024489055.1 of Chanodichthys erythropterus. Taxonomy (NCBI): domain Eukaryota; kingdom Metazoa; phylum Chordata; class Actinopteri; order Cypriniformes; family Xenocyprididae; genus Chanodichthys; species Chanodichthys erythropterus. The sequence continues at coordinate 13,370,994 of NC_090240.1, forward strand.
CTGTGTGACAAATAGGCCTATTCCAATTATAACAGAAGTATACAAAAGTTTATTATTCAGATAGAAATGCTGATGTTTATGTATAATAAATTACCTTCTGTTCTGAAAGTGACGACTGTATCGACTGCATTGTTACGACACTAGGTGGCAACAAATTTACTGTTAAAAATGTGTCTATCAATGAATTATTCTGTCAGAAACAAGTCTTTATGAATCCAACTTACAAAAATATTCTGTTTCACCTGTCTGAATCTTACATGTTTGTTAAAGCATCTTATCTAATTTGTGGTAACACTTTATAAGGTTCATTTATGAACTAACCATCAGTAATACCTTTGTTACTGTATTTGTTAATCTTTGTTAATGTTAATAAAAATACAGCCGTTCACATGTTACTTCACAGTGCATTAACTAATGTTAACAAATACAACAACTGATTTTAATAATGTAAATGTTGAAATTAACATTAACAAAGATTATAAATGCTGTAGAAATGCAGTTCATTATTAGTTCATGTTAATGTAGTTAACTAATGAACCTTATTGTAAAGTGTTAGCGAATTTGTTGAGATTAACAGTTTGTTAAATTAATTTTACACAAAAAGGACTGTTTGAGTCGAGTATTGTGCATTTTTCCCTTACTACTATTTTTTAATATTTGTTTCATTATTTTAATGGAACCGGAACCGGAATCGTTAGGCAGAAACGGAATTGGAACTGGAAAATTTCTCACGATTCCCAACCTTACCCATAATGCACTGGGTATGTTGCCGTCCAAGGCCACTCCAACCTGTCTGCTATGGACAAGCTTGACCAGAGTCAAATACCACCTTACTTTAGTAGGAAATACTTCTTAGCAAACTTTTAGTAATAATGTTGCTGACTTCCAGGGTGCAAGAATTCAAAGAGAAAATGTTTAGCGGGAGGGAATCACTTTTGGTTTCCAGCAAAGGATCCGGCATGTTGTAGGCAGTGGCTCAAGGCTGCAAAGAATCGTAAATATGGAGAGAATGCCGTGATGGACAATCTGAAATACCTCTGTGCTTGTAGTGAACATTTCAAACTGGACGACCATGAACACAGTGTTTTAGGCCAAACAAGGGGGAAAACCAAAAGAAACTGCTGTTCTGTCAGTTCTGCCCAATCTCCCTAAGCAAAATGCCGTCGCGTACAGGTAAGAAAACTGTTGCCATAGTGTTCCATTTTTACCATAATGCTCTTTAACTCCCTCTCTTGACCACTGCGTTTTTTTTCTAACCAGTGTGAAAGAGACTCAAAATACTCTGTCAATGTTGCACATACAATTAAGAGCTATACACCATTTTAATCTGTGGAAAATCTTCTTTTATTTGTGTACACTAAGAGTAAAAACAAAATTTTGTGCTTTTTGTAAAATAAAGAAAACTAACATGATGCGTGATCTCTCGTCTCCCTCTGAATGAAGTCCAATCTGATAGTTCTCAGAAAATGAACTGTAACTTAGTGAATACTAATGATAAAAAAATTAGACTTGTGTCTAAAAAAAACATTGAAATGTCAGGTTTTAAATTGTGTAAGTCAAATCGAAAACAAACCTTCTGTGTTTATGTAATCTGTATGAAAAGAGAGCCATGTCCGAAGTCTGTGATTCAGCTCATTATACGCTAATGCGGCCACGCCCACGGAGCCAGCGCTATTCAGACGCAAATTCAGAGTCAATACATGCATACATCGTCTCAGGGTGCGTTCACACTTGTAGTTCAGTTCGTTTGGTTCATTTGGTCCGGACCAAAGAAGAAAAAAAAACATTTAGTCCTGGTCCGGTTAGCGTTCACGTTGGCAATTTTATCACCGAACCAAAAGATATCGAACCTTAAGGCATAGGGATACATTCACAATGTGATTGGTCGGATTTTATGATGTATTTCCTATTTTGAGACGGAACTTACCGAACATCCAAAAAAATTCTGTTTTCTGAGGTAAATGCACTTGTTGTGTGTGCGTAGCGGTGTGTAGCTTGTATGTGATGGTATTTTGGCTAGCTGGGGACTTGTGAAGAGCTTATAAAATGTGTAAAGGAATCAAAACAGTGGCGGGAATCCATCCGTCACACACACAAATGATCTGCTGCATGGAGACGCGCGTCTGATGCCTGTGATGGGCAAACTCGCGACTATGACAAGAAAAACCGACATACGTGAGGATTCTGTCCTTTTTAGGGTTCTCGTCTTCCTGTTTTTGGTTCGGTTACATGTCTTTGGTCCGTGTTGCGTTCATATATCATTCGAACCGCACCAGAGTTCGTTTGGAAGCGTTCACATATGTTCAAATGAACCGCACTAACCAAGCAATCGCACCAGGGTTAGTTTTAATCGAACCAAACATGACAAGTGTGAACGCACCCTCAGTCGTGTATTTATTGTCTTGAAAAGTGTTTATCTGGATGATATAGCGATCTCTGTCCTCTGTTAGTTCCTGGAGAGTCACATGGTTGTTCACCTTTGTGGACTAAAGGTGTACAGAGCGCCCTCCAGCTGCAAGTATGAATTGAAAACAGTATCCAGCGCTCATAGTGATGACAATAAATATTGAATACTACTCCTGTGTATAGAAAATTGACATTAAACACATGAGAATCCATCAATATTTCTCAAAATGTGCAAAATGTATATGAAATGCCATAGAGGTAACATAATTGTTCAGACTCTTTGTATCACAGGAATACATTATATTTTAAAGAATATAATAGAAAACCATTATTTTAAATTGTAATAATATTTCACAGTATTGCTGTTTATGATGAGCTCAGACATGATTACAGAGGGTTTTTTCACAGCCTACCTGACTGAAAGGCCTCATTAATATGCAAGTCTTTTCAGGTCATTATTATGTGATTCTTTTGTCTTCCCATTATTCATGATGATTCACGCCTCCACGCATACTGTGACAACATATACTCTATTGTTTTATATGAAGGAGTAGGCAGAATAATTTTTACATCATTCTGAAGCAAAAACTCTAGTCTACAACCTCCAATACCCAGAAGTCTTGTGAACACAGATTTAATATATATATTTTTGGCTCTATTTCAGTGACTTACATTTACATTTACATTTATTCATTTGGCAGACGCTTTTATCCAAAGCGACTTACAAGTGAGGAATACAACAAGCGAGTCATTATGACGAGGCAAATAGACAAGAAGTGCTCATAATACAAGTTATAGGCAGTGCTCAGATTATCCTAAGCTACAATAGAGAGGGATTAGAGGAAGTGAAAGGATAGGAATATTTTTTTTTTTTTTTTAAGATGAGGTTAAGTGCTCACGAAAGAGATGGGTTTTCAGCTGTCTTTTGAATATTGTCAGGGATTCCGCATTCCGGATGAAGGCAGGAAGATCATTCCACCAGCAAGGGACAGTGAATGAGAATGTTCTGGAAAGTGTTAAGTCTTAAGTTTTTTGTTTTTTTTAATAACCACACATAAACATTATTCCTTCAAAAACACAAACATGTACATAGGCTCAGTCTAGGTGACACAGAGAATGAGTAAACATTGTTCATTTGTTCATTTACATATACTACCAACACTGACACTAAAAATAGAGCTGAAATACAGGACTGTCCCGGGAAAAACGGGAAGTCTGGTCACCCTACCTAAAAGGTTCTATGAAGTGCCTGACAGAACCTTCCCTTTTCTTCTAATAGTGTACTGGGGTAATTGGATAATGTTCCATTTTTACCATAATGCTGTTTAAAGATTAAACATAGTAAAATACAATTTTCAGTGATAAACCTACCCTAGCATAACTGTTCTGTTAATAACCCTCTGCTGATCTGACTGTCCCTAGGCGGGGATGCAAAAATGTGGAAGTATTTTTCACAAAAGTCCTGGAAGTGTTCACAAAAGTCCGGCTGACTTTTGCAGACAATAAACATGAATTTCTCAGTCCAGGTGACACAGAGAATGAGTAAACATTGTTCATTTACATATACTACCTACACTGTAACAATACAAAGCGGGTTGAAAATCTGCAAAGTTACACTTTATTTGGTTCTTTAAAATTGAGTCAAGAACCCTATGGGCTCTACATAGAAAACAAAATAAAAATTCAGAGTAACATGCCATCAAAGAATCACCAGCAATGTTGACTAAGCAAGTAAACAAGGTTGATTTCATTGACTTTAAACCCAGGTGTAAAAGAGGCCTAAATATGGTACTTTCTCAGTACTGAAAAAAATAAAGAACTAAAAATATGATGAGTCCTCTATCTTCTGTTTCTCTTTTTCACAAGCAGAACAAAGCAGCCAATTAAACTGCAGATAACTGAAGCCCGTTCCTTCAAGTATCAGCTGAAAGTTTTGGTTCCTCTCATCAGTTTCATAGACTCCACTGCTACGTAAAATGAGCCATGATGAGCATGCCGCTTGGACTGTTATCTGCTGTGGCTTCTGATAATATCAACACATGTCATAATAGACGTTAATTACAGCTAACGTATCAAATTGAGGCACAGGGCGTCTATCGTTCTGAAGCGGTCACAGTTTCACTATAAGCTTTGTGCACTTGGACAAGCTGTAGGTGAATTATAGATGGATGAAGGAATGTCTGGCTCCAAATCACCTTTTGGTTTCATTCAGATTTATAGCTCAGTGACTGACCAGGACATAAGGTACGTGCTGGTAGACATGAACACGAGTCATTCTTGTGTCTCTTATACGAGGCGGCCTTTGACCCCAAAGATTCTAAAAGCAGAGGTCATGACCCATTGAGAGGTGACAGCATGACAAAGTCAGTCAGCTGGAACCTCCTCTACAGAAAACACAATGCTATAGTTGATTTAATGTGGGAATGTTTTGTGATTAATTATGAAGAACATATTTATCATAATTCAGACATCAAAAAAACACAACTCTCAATTGCGCATTTTACAGTTCTAAACTCTACAATCTGTCCAAGTAGTCATCAAATATCTGAAGATCTGATGCAATATTCTTTTCTTCCCTCTTGTGACATTTATCCGAGTGAAACGGCTTCTTGAACAATAAAAAAAAATGTAGGACGAGGCTTGATTTTGTCCATGGGGAATTGATTGGATGGTTGTGGTTTTCTATTGCTGTGATCTCACGTGAGTGACAGGTTGCCCCGTCCTAATCAGAGCAGAGACTTTCAATACATATCGGACGTCACCAGCGTGTATCAAACTGCCAAAGTCATGCCCCCCAGTGGTGAACCATTGAAATTTCGAAACACTTACGGAACGGGTGTGGAACGACATGAGGGTGAGTAATTAATGACTGAATTTTCATTTTTGGGTGAACTAACCCTTTAATACATGCTGGTTTATACATCTTGTCCACTTGAAATTATTTTTTTTGGGGGGGGGGTTTCATCTCCAAAAGGAAAGACCCCTTAAATTTCCCTCACACTACAATAGATCATTGAATGACCACCTAGAAAACTTAGTAACTTAGTAAACTAAGAAACAGTGTCTCAAAATGAGTCGTTCGTGTTTTCTACCCATTGTGACGTCAGAGTGGAACAGGCCCCACCCACGACTAATGACGGACCCTATTAGCATTAAAAAAGGGGCATTTAGTACATGGTATAATATATGATCTGTGGGAGTATTTTGAGCTGAAATTTCACAGACACATTCTGGAGACACCAAAGACTTAGGCTATGTTCACAATGTCAGTTTTTGGGACTGACAACTGCATTTACTTACAGGTGTGAGACTAGAAATGTCCTGTACACATAGCAACTTGCAGTAGTCAAGCCCAAATTCTATGATGGTAAAATGATAATGAATCTTGACATAAAGATTCGCATGTGCAGGGTAAGATGTGTGAAAGTGTGCATAAGAATGCAAGTGTGAATTAAATGTGCATGTGCAAGAGAAGCTTTGTAAAGGAGCAAAATCGCCTTTCAAGTGTAAGGAAAAAAACGATTTTTACTGTTTATTGTAAGTGTAATTTGTCTACTGTGAAACTTCAGCTTCCTGCTAACACAAAATAAATATGATCTGTATTCTTCTGACTTCCATTTTTCCACGCCTTCACTTTTGGCACATTTTTTCACCAAAATAGGGCCAAAAGCATTGCAAGCCTGTGGACCGCTAAATTGATTTATTTTTTTTAAACAATATTTATTTTTTCAATTTCTTTTTCTTTTTAATCAAAATTTCTTTTTTTAAAAATCTAACTGACCAAATTCAAACCTTTGGACGCTATAAAAATTGTATGTGAAACAATATTCATATGTATACATTACATAACAGAGAACATGCAATATTGTTGTCACATGCATCCAGCCTATCACCTCAGAAATAAAAATATGTTAATTTAGCATCTTCCTGTTCCAGTTTTGTATAAAACTTTGTAGTAGTTCAATCCAATAAGTAGTCAAGGACAAAAATGGCTGACATCACTTCCAAATTAAATTGCATGGCATTATGGGATATAATACTGTGCTAAACACTACACACATTTTGGCATACTTTATATTCTAGCAAACATCCCTCACCATTTTTTCAATATTAACATCTCTTCTGTAGTACAGGTTGACAATATTGACAGCAAAAACTTACAGTTATGCATACTTCAAAAATCCTCAACAAAAAGCATAACATCAGGCACTCTATATTTAACAAACTATAACTGATGCAGGACAGATAGCATAAGAATTGTGAGCTTCTTCTGCTATAAAGGAATCGTGCAATAACGGATGTACAGGAAGTTCATTGTTCTTTCTGAATGCCGTCCAAGATGACCACATGACTGGACTTGTTTACATGAAACCTCAATTTGCTGACTTCACCTTTTTACTACATTTCATTTCTAAGGGTTGCACAAGTAGATACAAGACATTAAAAATTCAAAAAGTGAGGGTTTCAATCTGCTGGACTTTCTACCTTCCACCTTGGCTTTTGTCTGTCAGTTTACTTTAGACGAATGCTGATAAGAGAAGAATAGATTCAAGTGTAGACTTGCTGCCAGTGTGACCGATCAACCACAGTGTGAAGCAGAGACTTTTTACTGATTTCTCAGGCAAGCCTGAACATGTCAATGAAAGACTAATGTGTGTAGAGGTACTCAAGAAGTGCATGGTCACCAGTCCTTATCTCATAAACACACATACATACATGCAAGCTCAAGCACACTCAATTATTTAAGTATTTGCTCGGTGCACTACATCTGTGTGAATCTGTAATGCCCCAGACTTGAATTGTGAGGTTCATCAGGCGTAGTCAAATATTTATCCTGCACATTTCAAACGAAAACTTGGCTGCATGGCTGAGGAGCTTGTCTCACTACTAAATGTGAACAATGTCTAGTTCTCCAAGTATCTAGATGGCATCACATTTGCAAAAGGTGTTGCAGTGCCTTCACTCAAGAGAAATAGCTCAGCATGAGCATACTGCACTCAAGAATACAGTGTGCAACAATGTACAACTGGGTGTAACTAATATAGAGATTTATTTCAATGGCCAAAAAAAACAAAAAAGTAACCATGAAAAATTCACAATCAAAATGAACAATTCTTATTTTTTAAGAAATATTGCAATATGTATTGTAAACACTTAAGTTTGGGGAACACATATTCACTGTTAACTACGACTTTTGCCTCAATAAACTCTTAATTTACTGCTAATTATTGCGAGGGCAGGGCTACTTGTCACTCACATGACATCCACCAATAGCAAACCACAACCATCCAATCAATTCCCCATGGACAAAATCAAGCCCCGCCCTACATTTTTTCTTGTTTGTGAAGCCGTTTCACTCTGATTTACGTAACAATAGGAAAGAAAATACTATAGCAACGCAAGTCCTGTTTCATGCCGACTTTAATAATATTAATGGGTAAGTTCTTCATTCATAAAATGAAACGGGTTGACTCCAAAAACAAATGAATTCAATTCATAAATGATTTTGATGACAATACTATATGGAAGGTTATTTTCGCCACTGAATAAAAAAGGTAATTGTGACTTTTTATCTCAAAATTCTGACTTTTTTTTGGCAACTGCAAATTTCCATCTCACAATTCTGACTTTTTTACTCAGAAATGCGTGACAAACTCGCAATTCAGAAAAAAAAAGCCAGAATTGCGATATCTCACAATTCTGACTTTATTTCTTACAATTGCGAGTTTATATCCAGTAATTCTAACTTTATTACTCGCAACTGTGACTTCATATTGAAATTGTGAGTAAAAAAGGCGGCATTATCTTGTTTTAATTCACGGCGAAAACAAGCTTCCATATAATACTCTAGTGTTTGGTAAAAAAAATTTAAAAGCAAAAGGCCATTAGAGTCATTATTACTATTATTATTATTAATATTATTAATGCATGATAAGGTAGATAAATGGCACACTTTACCTTTTTATTTAAATTGGTGACAATGACTTGAACATGTTAATATGTATAGAATAATAATCAAAACATGTACAGTTATGTACTGTAATTTCTTCTCCCTAAAGTTTTGGACCATAAAACCCTGAGATACTTGCCAAGCACATATAAACACTCATAAAAGACGGCAAATTGACAGATGTATAGCAGGGAAAGAAAGCCGCAGGTGAATAAAATTTATAAAGGGGTCATAAAATGCGACAGGTAGAGCTTGTGTTGGGTTTATCTGAAAAACATCAGCTTTTCTCACTGTAAAACTGCTGTGAAGGGACAAGCCATTTGCCTGAATATCTGAGAGTTTTGCATATACTTACAAACCCCTAGGGAGAATGAGCGCCAGGTATCATTTAAAATTAAAATCTAGGCCACACTGACATAATGTACAAAAACAAAGTGACAACTTAGCTTTACAGTTATTACTGCAATACTACTGACAGAATAATAAGTGGGATAATAAATCCCCAAAAAAATCCCTTTAAACTAATTTTAGAAAATAATATGAACTATTAAAGGTAATTAAGGGTAACGCATATTGTTTTTATGTTAAAAAACTTTCTTCTGTCCCAGTTTAATATGCTCTGATTGTTTAAGACTCTCGACCAGCCCGACACAGCAACAGCTCAACCAATGATGTGAGTTTGGAGCAGGGCTAACTGTTTAGGTAACCAATGGCAGACAGGGGGAGTCTTCAGGAAACCTGTTCAAAAATAACTATATGACTGTGTACAGAGTGCTAGTACTCAGTAAGTCATAAATTCAGTGAACATTATAAAAGCCTCATTGTAAATATAGTCACAGTAATTTGCCTGAACTTGCCATATCAGCGCATTTGGATAAACACAGACAAATTCATTGTCAATTCACATTCTGAAAAGCATCCCACGCACCCACATTGACTCAAAGCTAACTATTTGTTTTTGCTGATGATGGTTTGTGCATATATACAAAATAGATTATAAATCGCCTTTCGGTCTCTTAAACAATCTTCAGTCCCATTTAATAATCAACCTGGTCTGGACTAGTAGGTATGTCCGTCGAACTGGATAGCTCACCCAAAGATCCTTCTTCTGACCCAAAAATTTTAAATAATTTGCTTAACACTTTTCTTTTTTACTTACAGTGTAAATGTTGGCAGAATGTTTTATTTTTTGGTAAACTATTCACCTTATGATCTAAGAAAGAAAGAAATTATGAAAATGAAAGAATGGGAGTACGAAATACTATAAAACGGAAAAGAAAACAACAGATAAACTGAGAAAGACAGAAACAAAGTCAGGATTCTGCATTTGATCAGACATTCCTTATAATCACACCAAAAATGAAGGTTACATAAACACTGACTGAATGCTGACCAAGAGGCCCGTCTGTCTCCTCCACACCAACCATCCTGTGCCATCACATTACTATCAGCCTCTGGTATGCTGAGGGTCATGGTAGTGCTAAAAAAGCCACTGGCTTTGAATTGAATCCAGTTCACCATAAAGGTTTGTAAGCAATTCAAGGCAAGCAACCGGAATGATAGTTTAACCAATGAACAGATTAAAACATGTCTGATCAAGAAACACTTCATTCTAATTTTAAAAAGACTGGGCCGATAAATGAAAAAAAAAAAAAAAAAGCTTGTTTCCTTTATGCCTGGTTTGCTTGATTCGACACAGCTTAACTTGCTCCACTGCAATGTGAATAACAACTGTAATAAACTACTACAACCATTCAAAAGTTTGGACACACCTACTCATATTTTAAATAGGGCTTTAGTGAACGCCCAATTTTTGAGCAACGTTGGATTGGAAGTATTTTTTCTTTTCCTATATAAGCACTGAACCAAACCAACCAGCTACGAGGTGAATCACAACATTACACATTTTTATTTGAAGCAAAAAAGTACTTGAAAACTGGACAAAAAGACAAAGGTTCGAGATTGTGTACTTAATGACTTCAGGTTGTGTTCACAAACTAAGTTTTCTTGGTTTTATTTGGCCTGGACCAAAAAAGAAAATTATACATTTGTCCTGGTTCGCTTAGTGTTCACACTGCCATTTTTAACACCAAACCTAAAGATAACAAACGGCTTTTATGGCATTAAATATTTTGTGACAGAACATCCAAAACAATGCTGTGCTGGGCTAAATGCGCTCGCTGTATGCGTGATGGAGCTGACAACTCGTGCAGAGCTTATAAAATGTGTAAAGGAGTCAAAACAGCGGCAGGAATCCCTCCGTCACACACACAAACGAAGATCTGCAGCAAGGAGATGCGGTACTAATGCCTGTACCGAACTGTGATGGGCAGCATTGTGACTATGACGAGAAAAAACAGGTATGCTTGAGCATTCTTTCCTTTTTAGGGTCACATCACATTTACATGTCTTTGGTCCATGTTGCGTTTATGGGTGTGTTCACACTTGTAGTTCGGTTCGTTTGCTTCATTTGGTCCGGACCAAAAAAGAAAAAAAACATTTAGTCCTGGTCCGATTAGCGTTCAGATTGGCAGTTTTATCACCAAACCATAAGATACTGAACCTAAAGGCAAAGGGACACATTCACAACGTGATTGGTCGGATTTTATGACATATTGCCTATTTTTAGACGGAACTTACTGTGCTGAGGTAAATGCACTTCTTGTGTGTGTGTGTGTAGCCTGCATGTGATGGTATTTTGGCCTGCTGGGAACTCGTGAAGAGCTTATTAAATGCGTAAAGGATTCAAAACAGCGGCGGGAATCCATCCGTCACACACAAATGATCTGCTGAGACGCGCGTCTGATGCCTGTCATTGGCAAACTCGCGACTATGACAAGAAAAACCGACATGCGTGAGGATTCAGTCCTTTTTAGGGTCTCATGTTCCTGTTTTTGGTTTGTTTACATGTCTTTGGTTCTTGTTGCGTTCATATATCATTCGAACCGCACCAGAGTTCGTTTGGAAGCGGACCGAGACCCATCTTTTCAGCGGTCTCGGTCTGCTTGTTTGGTGCGCACCAAGATTCGGATGGCAGTGTTCACATATGTTCAAATGAACCGCACTATCCGAACAATCGCACCAGGGTTTGTTTTAATCGAACCAAACATGACAAGTGTAAACGCACCTTATATTTCAGTCAAACCACACCAGAGTTTGTTTGGGCGCAGACCGAAACCCATCTTTTCAGGAGTCTCGGTCCATTTGTTTAGTGCGCACCAAGATTCAGATGGCAGCGTTCACACTCATTCAAGTGAACCACACTAACAGAGCAATGGCACCAGAGTTGGTTTTAATCGAACCAAACATCCCAAGTGTGAACACAGCCTTAATGAGGGAATGAACTACAATCCCATGAAGGATTGGGAATGATATAATCAAATTAAAAACAATGATGAAATATAAAGCTACTCATTTAGCCTCTACACTCCTGGGCAAAAAAAATGGGCAAGCCCAAAAAGGCTACACACTAAGCTTTTAATTGTCTTAACCACAAATTATTGTTCAGGACATTAGCAAAATTTAGGTAAATACACTACTTAAATAGCCACTGCTGTCTCAGAAAAACATCAAACACTGAGAATAAGGTTTTTGGCAGAATATGGGAAGTTTTATTGAGAGTGGTTCAGCAGGGTTGTGTGGAGTGATGAACCAATGAAACACAAGTTGCATGGTGATGCTCCAGAGTGGTGTCTTCGAAAATCTGGTGAGAAATATAATAATAATAAATGTATCTCTACCACAGTGAAGCTTGAAGGACGATGTGTCATTGTGTGGGGAGGCTTTTTAGCTGCTGGTTCTGGTGAGCTACTTCACTGTGAAAAGTCATTCAATGCTTTGGAGTAAGGAGATTATTGCAGAATGGCTTGTTTCCCACAACTGAAAAGTTGATATCTAAAGAGGAATGATCAGATGTTAATTAATTCTATATTCTAGGTTAAGTCCATCAGGCTCATGTTTAGTCCAGAATTGAACTCTATATTAAATATTTGGTCTCACATTAAACTCAAACTAACTGGGATACATTTTTCAACTACTCATGACTGTTTGAAGCCATTAACATTGAGTGTAATAACACTAACTCTTCTTCCTGTAAAAAGTTGTCTGCAAGTTGGGGAAGACTAAGTTACTTTATCTACAGTATTTGTGCAATTCTTGCTAATTTCCTGACCAGTGATTTGTGATTAGAAGCGTTAAGACCATTAAAAGACCACTAAATATTTTGCCACTTTTGGCTTGGCCCAATTTTTTATTTTTTTTTGCCCAGGAGTATACACTGATCAGGCATAACATTATGACCACCTTCCTAATATTGTGTTGGTCCACCTTTTGCTGCCAAAACAGCCCTGACCCGTCGAGGCATGGACTCCTCTAGACCCCTGAAGGTGTGCTGTGGTATCTGACACCAAGATGTTAGCAGCAGATCCTTTAAGTCCTTTAAGTTGTGAAGTGGAGCCTCCATGGATCGGACTTGTTTGTTCAGCACATCCCACAGATGCTCGATTGGATTGAGATCTGGGGAATTTGGAGGTCAAGTCAACACCTCAAACTCGTTGTTGTGCTCCTCAAACCATTCCTGAACCATTTTTGCTTTGTGGCAGGAGCATTATCCTGCTGAAAGAGGCCACAGCCACCAGTGAATACCGTTTCCATGAAAGGGTGTACATGGTCTGCAACAATGCTTAGGTAGGTGGTACGTGTCAAAGTAACATCCACATGGATGGCAGGACCCAAAGTTCCACAGCAGAACATTGACCAAAGCATCACACTGCTTCTGCCGGCTCACCTTCTTCCAATAGTGCATCCTGGTGCCATGTGTTCCCCAGGTAAGTGACGTAAAAGAAAACGTGATTCATCAGACCAGACCACCTTCTTCCATTTCTCTGTGGTCCAGTTCGAATGCTCATGTGCCCACTGTTGGCTCTTTCGGCAGTGGACAGGGGTCAGCATGGGCACCCTGAATGGTCTGTGGCTATACAGCCCCATACGCAACAAACTGTGATGCACTGTGTATTCTGACACCTATCTATCAGAACCAGCATTAACTTCTGGAGCAATATGAGCTACAGGAGCTCGTTTGTTGGATCGGACCACACGGGCCAGTATTTGCTCCCCACATGCATCACTGTCGCCGGTTCACCACTGTTCCTTCCTTGGACCACTTTTGAAAGATACTGACCACTGCAGACCGGGAACACCCCACAAGAGCTGCAGTTTTGGAGATGCCACAATTTGCCTCTTGTCAAACTTGCTCAAATCCTTATTCTTGCCAATTTTTCCTGCTTCTAACATCAACTTTGAGGACAAAATGTTCACTTGCTGCCTAATATATCCACCCACTAACAGGTGCCGTGATGAAGAGATAATCAGTGTTATTCACTTCACCTGTCAGTGCTCATAATGTTATGCCTGATCTGTGTATATATATGATGCAATTACCTCACCACGACTGTCTGATTGGTGGAATTTTTGTACAGCATCATGGATACTGTAGTTTTTCCCCACAAATTCAGCTGTTAAGCACGATTATTTAAAAAATTATGTGAACAGATGCCATCTTTAAACATTTATAAGTTATCAATAAGTAATCAATTTCCTTATGTAGAAAATGAATATGGCTTTTACTTCTAGAACATGACTGTTGCACTACATTAAAATAATTGTCCACTTTTTTTGAAATAATAGAAAAGACATCAAAACTATTAAACAACACAAAAAGAAGTTTGGGAAGTGACCAGAAAATGTGAAATTATATTTACTAAATCAACTTTATGAGGTGCATTCTGGGAAAGTTCACATTCCTTCACTGTCTGGTCAAACTTATCTATTAATAATATATCCATTAATTAATATATAATTGTTACATATTTTATAACATTAATGAAGTATTTTAGTTTTATAGAAACAATCATAGATAGGCACAATTATGTATCCATAAAACTAATTTAAGAACATTTATAAAAAACAACAACAACAACTAGTAGTGACTAGTAGTGTATTTGCATTCAACACACATTGAATTTCATACTATATATGCATTAATAACAACTACCATATCAGCCAATCTGCACAATGCTCTCTGTAGTGATGGGATGGGTTCAGAGGCAACTTTCAGAACTGACCTGTCATGTGGGACGGGGATGATGGAGGACGTGTGCGGGTGTGCTGTCTCGGGAGATGGAAGGCGACATCCCGGCTCCCCAGGCCCTCTCACCAGACTCAGAGCCTCCATGTGGGTTTGGTCTTGTAGCCTGATGCCATTCAGGATCAGGCGATGAGCAGGACAGCCGTGTTTAAGGATCCCACCTGAGCTCTGTTCGTCCTCTTCTCTGCCACATGCAAACTGAGAAGAAAAAAAAAATGACAGATATACTTCTGGTTTATCAGACAGCACATGTGTTATGACCGAGACAGGGTCTTAATCACATAGTATTATTTTTTTGGTTATATTATTTAGGATGGATGTTTGGATCAATAAATGGCTTGACAAGTTTTCTCTCTGTGTTGATGACCTTTTGAAACAGAAAATGGGAACGGGACATGTTGTAGGGCTTGTCCCTTTAAAAAGCCAAATGTTAGTCATGATTTGCTATAGCTAGTCAGTCGCAGGTGGTAATAGGGACATTCTCTTTCTGATTATCTAATCAAAAATGTTGATAGTCCAACTCAAGATGAGTCATGAATAATTTTGGTCCATTTTCCTGGAAAGAATTACTTCCAAGATTACTCAAAAACATTTAAATTAACATGTTACTATTTTTATACAGTCAAACCAAAATTTATTTAGACACCTTGAACATTTCATTCATTAATACAGTTTATTCACTATAGTTTAAAAAATGGTAATAAAATATGAAAAGATCTCGGAGATAAAGGGTTAGTTCACCAAAACTGAAAATTCTGTCATTAATTACTCACCCTCATGTCGTTCCACACCCGTAAAACCTTTGTTGATCTTCAGAATGCAAATTGAGATATTTTTGTTGAAATCTGATGGCTCCGTGAGGCCTGCATAGGGAGCAAGGACATTTCCTCTCTCGAGATCCATTAATGTACTAAAAACATATTTAAATCAGTTCATGTGAGTACAGTGGTTCAATATTAATATTATAAAGGAACGAGAATATTTTTGGTGCGCCAAAAAAAACAAAATAATGACTTATTTAGTGTTGGTGATTTCAAAACACTGCTTCAGGAAGCTTCGGAGTGTTATGAATCAGTGTGTCAAATCAGCGTTTCGGAGCGCCAAAGTCATGTGATTTCAGCAGTTAGGAGGTTTGACACGCTGATTCATAACGCTCCGAAGCTTCCTGAAGCAGTGTTTTGAAATCGGCCATCACTAAATAATTCGTTATTTTGGGTTTTTCCGGCACACCAAAAATATTCTCATCGCTTTATAATATTAATATTGAACCACTGTACTCACATGAACTGATTTAAATATGTTTTAGTACATTAATGGATCTTGAGAGAGGAAATATCATTGCTCCCTATGCAGGCCTCACGGAGCCATCGGATTTCAACAAAAATATCTTAATTTGTGTTCTGAAGATTAACAAAGGATTTGCAGGTGTGGAACAGCATGAGGGTGAGTAATAAATGACGTTATTTTCATTTTTGGGTCAACTAACTCTTTAAACTGTGTCAGAAAAAAAAAAATCTTAATTATCTCAGATAACACTTATCATGGTCAGGTTAAAGTGTCTGAATAATTTTTGGTTCCACATTTTTTTCAACTTTCACTGAATGAATAATTTTTGGGTATAATATGTCACAGTTTACTTTATTTTGCTATCCTCACTCACTTACATAAATGAACTATAGTGTCCTGCACCCACTAGTAAAAATAAAAAATGTCTGAATAATTTTTGGTTTGACTGTATATCAAAATAACCGAGCTCTGATCTAAATTAAAATGCTAAAAAACACAAAATCAACATCAAATTCCCCCTCATTAAAACTATTATTTTTATTGATACACATACAGATCTTGAAACCTTTGGAACCACAAAATAATCTAATTGACTTAATTAATTGCTTATAATACTAAAAAAAAAGAAAGAATATTGTGTCAGACAACGGTAGGTCGAGTCAAAGATGTCAACTGATCTATGATAAAAATTTTATTTATCCTCAAAGCTGAAAAACATTGACCAAAAGCAATAAAACTTCAATACTGATTGTTCTTTAACTAAAATCTAGGGCCTCGGATTAAATTTGACCTTTTTCTTGAATTTAAGAAGAATCCTGTAAGTTCATAAGATGGCAATTAGCCTCCCTATTCTTGATCTCCCTTATAAATAATGGATTATAATTTTAACTGCATAGCTCTAAAACCAATATTCTTACAAATATGAAATCATAAACATATTATGCTTCGTGATAGTCTGAATGGGTTTCAATAAATGCACGCACGCCCCCAAAACATTGCAGTCGTGCATTGGTTGCACTGCCTGCAGGACAGCTCGTATCGGTCAAGTGCACGTTCACAACAGAGCAGATACATTCTGTGACGCGTCATCATAGAAGGGGGCGTGTCCCGAACTCCTACACTCCACTGAGCACAGCGAAATTAAACGCAGTTCTAAAGAGAACGCTCATGCGTTCGAAGGAACTGAACGACGCTTATTGTTACTTTATCCATACGCAATGCATAAACCAACTGTGACTATAATAATGCCACTTTATTTTCCTAAAACACAGCGTAAGTTGCATACACTTCTGGAAACACTTCTTTTTTGATCAGTAAATATCCTAGAAAGCCATCAGGCGACGCTGGGAGGAATAACCAAGCGGTGTTCCTGTAAAAACAAACCCTTCCACCGGCTTCAGCTCGAGTTAGATACACTATGGGGGAGGGGTGAATCGGTTAAATGTACCAACCCCCTGTTTTTTTTCCGTTTAAACTTTGAACATGCAAGTTAAGTCGCCATTTTTTGTGCAAAAACAGTTACCGCCTCGTCGGCGACAGTATAACTGCAACGTTTAAATTAAATTGCAGTTTCTCCATGCAAACGTGAGTTTTAATCGAAAAACCGAGCTGCCATCGTACAACTGCACCATCTTGTTTATAAATATAAACTTGTTTAAAAGCAAATAAGTGAACATATGCAAAAGCATCACTTACTTTCTTATGAATGTAGTGCCTCTCTCTCGCTGAGGTATAGCAATGTCCATTTGGAGAGATTTCTTTGCCAAAATTCCTTACAGCACCTTCATGCAGCGCTTTTCCAATGACAGGCTCGCGCTGCCCGGCGCAGCCCCCCTCGTGCGTGCTGTCGCCGGCTCGAGGCTGCTCGAGAAGCCGTTTGGAAGTCATTTTCAACCTGAATCAGATGTGACTTAACAAAATCACCAGCTTTCGGTAGATTTTAGTGCTGAGCGGGAAAAGATGCATTTAACAGTATTGTGTGGACTACGACTCTCTGTCGAGAGTGTATTTCACTACGGACCCTAAAAGCAGCCGGTAAAGGGGATAAAAATGATTGTTTTGCTTTTCTCTCTCGCCGAGCCTGACGCCACGCCCACTCTATCCTGCGCGTGCAGCCAGGCGAGATTCGCACGACCACTCCCCTCATTGATTCTGATTGGCTGTCGACATACATAAACATTCTATTTAGGCACGCGGCCATCGCACGTCTGCAGCTGATTGGTCGGTCGGGAAACGTCGGAATGATTTTTTTCGAGAGTTTAGGGGGTGTGTCTCGATCATGGTTTGCCGGCCGGTACAGACTGAGAGGAAGAGGGAAAAAAAACGGTAAAAATTGACGCACTTTTTAAAACGAATTGTTTCTCGGTTTGAATGTGTATGCGGCGAGAAAAATAATGAAAATATTAACTCGTCTAACGCAACACAATACAAACATGACTGGGAAATACTTTTAAAGAGTATCCGCGACAGCTTCCCTGCTAAACACACACACGCGCACACACACATCTCAAACCAGCCTAAACTGGTTTGCTGGTTTTAGTCGGCCTGTCAGGCTGTTTTTAGAAGGGTTTCGGGCACGTTTCACCCGGTCACACTGTGCAATTTAGGTAAATCAGCTGAGCAACAGCTTCAGCAGGCTGGGAGACCATCCGAAAGCAAACCAGTGTAAGATTCAAAACCACCACCCTGTGCAGTTCTCACTCGACATGCCTTATATGATTACGCACATTATGTGGTCCATTGTTACGTCTAGAAATGTCTGTATTTGAGCAATATTTAACAAGTATTTTATATCATGTGTTCTCACACCTTAAAAACTGATCAGTGACGGGTCATTTTTTTGTCCAAAGGTCTTAATAATAATAAAAAAACAAATATATGACATCCAAAGTATGTAAGGTAGCACAACTAGATCTCTTTTATTGAATCCAAAAGGTTTTAATTATATTTTGCTACATATAAAAGTATTTTAAAGATTTTGAAGTGTAAAAAGGTCATTCGGTTTAACCATCCAAAGGCCAATACAGCCATTTTATTTGTGTATATATGTGTATATATTATGTGTAATTTATGTATATATAAAAATAATGTATATATTTTTTATTATGGCATGATTTTATAACATCATTATATCAACATATGGTATTAAAATGATGTGTAGAAGCTTTGTTATGAGAAAGAATTGTCCAGAAAAATTTTATGTCATTCGGAGTAACCAATATAAAGGGACCATTTTAAATCAAGTCATGCGGTCAGTATCATATGACAGGAGGTGACATCATTCAGACACCTGCAAAGTACCATGTGGTCATGAAGCAAAGTAACTAACTCTCTTTTAACTATTTGAAAAATTCACGTTTTCACTTGCTCAAACGCATGTCCCGAAACATCAGGTCATTCAGTGCAACCGCTATAAAACATGGAAAATGTTGTAATATTTTAAAAACTTGTACTAAATGTAATGTTTGATTGTACTTTTGTTATCTAGCTAGATATCAGCCTGTTAGCATTGTTTGAAAATATTGTCATTCGGTATAAACAAAAGTGTCATTCGGTAAAACTTTTTTAGGGGACAAATTTTGTCCATCTTGTAAAAAAAATGACAAAAGCAGTGTTAACTGATTATAAAATCCACATAATCTCAGTGTTAACACTTAATAAAACTTATGTTTTTTTTTTTGTTTTTTTTACACTTTTAAAAACCTTATTCATCAACAAAAGTTTTTTCAAAAGCTCATTCTCCAATAATAATAAAAAACACATGCTTTATTACAGTAGAATAATCAGCACACAACCAATCATAAGGTGCAACTTTATTAAAAAAGTAAAAACAAATATTCATATGAATGATTTTTTTTTTTTTATAGAAAACATTACAATCTTTTGCACAGAATATTACTAAACAGATATTTTTTTACACACCATACTCTGTGTACACTTTGGGTGGACCACACATAAACTCAGTTAAGCCAAGGACATATGCTGGGGAAGCAGTGTTACTAAGCACACACTTCACAACATACAACCTAAACAGCAGAAGTAGAAACCTTTCATTGCTTTTTAAAACATCAATACCAAAGCTTTTCTTTTCATAATATAGTTATGTTGCATTGCAGTATGCTCTATATACATGCGATTTGGTCTGTTTCGTTACGGTAGAATGTCCATTTTTGTTTTTTGGGTGAACGAGAAGAAGCATCACGTCAATGTATGTCGTCTGTTTAACGCAAGCAGATGGATTTTTAATAGATATTTTATTTACACACTTGCCAATAAATATCATACTTCAGGCCTGTCATTTCTCTGCCTCTAAAAACCAGTAAACCCTTGTGCAATCTGTACAAATCACAGCCCCGTTTTCGACAAAAACAATGGACGATCTGGACAATCGCTTCTCCCAGCCTTTCTCAGAAGCGACAACACCAAAAGCACCGATCCGCCCCACTATACAAAGCGGGCCCTGTGCTAGAAGGACAGATTCAGGAGTGGGAGGAACCGCCAAGCCAAAGCTAAAGTGGAGCACACTTCCTCCTTCAATATGGCAAACGTCAAGTCTCAAGGACACATGTTAGTAGTGGCAGAGAGGGCCTACAGTTGCTGTGAGACCAGATCCCCACTGTTTTGAACGAGTCCTGGACCAGATATGTGCTTTGTGCTCCCTGAGACGATCCATAACCTCTCAGCAGCAGCAGCAACAGTCTGTTGTGTCTCCTTTTCCCATTTGGTGACCGGTATTCCATATTTTTATTTTTTTGGCACTATGTCTTATAGTGTGAGGCACGGGTATGAATTATACATTATATTTGATGCACCAGAGAAGATAAAGAAAAAACGAGAGCTTTTGTTTTCAGAAGCATGCATTGCAAGCAAGGAAATAGTTGCAGCCTACTTGAACAGAAGAGTGGAACACGTGAATGGCAGTGATAGTAGCTTTCTGAACATGTTGCTACAAGTGGAGTCAACCAATACAATTTTATAAGAAAATAGAGTGCCATAAAAATCTTTCATCTGAGTATATATTAAAACTGACATGACAAACCCAACGTTTCTCACCAGAGGTTGCGTGTGACATGGATGAGGACAGTGTCTTGGTTATTTATCCTTAATGAACTCTATCTATCCATCCCTGAGCTGATAATTTGGCCCTCTCGAGTCCCCAAATCCCTTTCCTTTGGGCCCTTCCTGTAGCCCTCCAATAGACTTTAATGATCTGCATACGCAGTGTAGTAAATATCACCCACCATGCATTGGAGTTGTTTTATTTCATGCTGATGGGCCTTGGAAGTCTTCGGGGATCATCTCAAATGGTTTCCCCTTGCAGAGGTTGCTCCATTGTGCTATTATTTTCCCCGATCCTAATCCAAGCTCCCATAATGCATGTGGGAAAGGCATTGTTTACAATAGGATCAAGTCGCACAGACAGCCCAGAATATGAGACGTCCTTCCAAAAGACATTTACTAGCAACCATAAGCCTTGTGCTGTGTTTTCCTTGGACACTGTCTCCATGAAATGCTGCTGGCGGCTAAGCCTGTCGGAGGCCCAGTGAGCCGGGGAGCAGTGCTGGCTCACACTGACCTGAGAGCAGTGGATCGAGAGCGGCCCCGGCCAAACTGGAAGCCTTTATTGCCCTCTGTACTCACACCGCAATGTTCCAGCACACTGACGCTACAAGCCTCGTAAACTCCCGTGTTAACAATGGCCATTGAAAATGACATGTTAACCAGCTAGGCTGAGGCATCCCGAGAAAATCTTGTTTTGCCGTTTTTACTACTTTCCATTCTGTTAAAATTGCAAAAAAAAAAAAAAAAAACCATACAAATCTTGTGAGAAACGAGTGGCATATCACTAAAACTACCTGACATCCAAAAATTGAGCAGAAGTGGCATGCTATAGACAAAATAACGAAAAACAAAAGAAATTAAGAGCTAATGCACTTACACAGTCATAAAGTGACCTTTAAGAAGGCCCACACGGAATCTGAACCTGCAAAACTCCACAGAAAACTTTGCCAAAGTGTTTATATATCAAGTATTTTGCAGTTTTCTTTATTAGATATTTGTATATACTTTATATAAATCATTATGTTTAATATTATATGTATTTACTGTACATAATAATGGTATAATTATATATATATATATATATATACACACTACCGTTCAAAAGTTTGGGGTCAGTAAGACATTTTTTAGGGATGCACGGATATCGGCCACCATATCGATATCAGCCGATATATTTTCATTTTTAATGTTAATGTTATCGGCCTGATAAGAAAATTTGGTCGATTATATTAAAACTGATAAATAATGGATTATTTCCTTCAGCTGAGACACTTCAGATGCACACTGTCCACCATGATGGTTATGAATTGCTTGAAATATATATAAAAAAAAGGAAAATACAGTTAAATGCAACATCTACAGTGCAAGTTTGTCATATAGACTGCATAATATTATAATAAGAACATAATTGTGTGCTAAGGACACATTTGGCTTTTAATAGTAAGACTTTTGTTTTTGTAATTAGGCTCTCAAAAATTATATAAAAAAATTGGATTTAGATTTATCGGCCATTATCGGTTATCGGCTTTCAAATATAAAGGATTATCGGTATCGGCCAAAACTTTCATATCGGTGCATCCCTACATTTAAAAAAAAATAAATTAATTAATACAGTTAATGACAGTAAATACATTTATAATGTTACAAAATGCTGTTCTTTTAAATTTTCTATTAATCAAAGAACCTTTTAAAAAAAACTTATCACGGATTCCACAAAAAAAAAAAAGCCTGCTGAATATTCAGCTTTGTCATCACAAACATGTAATGTTTTAAATATATTTTAAAACATTACATTTTAAAATATATTAAAACAGAAAATAGTTATTTTAAATTGGTATAATACTTAACATTTTTACTGTTTTGACTGTATTTTTGATCAAATAAATGTAGAAAAATAATAGAGACGTCACCAAACTTTTGAATGTTGGATTGAATATATATATATATATATATAATTAAAAATTTTTAATATAATAAAAAAAAAGAATGTATTTTATTGTAAAGTAAAAACAATTGTGTGTAATGCATTCAGGTAACCAGGTAGCTTTGTAGCTCATTTTATCGCCTTTAAATCCACAATTCTGCAGATTCTTCTCCAGGATCAGTGCAAAAATATCTGCAGATTCCGCCTGAGCCTGACTGTAAGTTACGTGCGTACTGAAAAATGACCACACATACTGTATGTACACCACCTAAACTGTCACTCTGCAAACATAATGTTTAAGGTGGAAAAAAGAGAAGTTAACTCGGTATTCTGTTTCAGCTAAACTAACACTGTGGTGGTGGACGGCAGTCTCAAGCTGAGAGAACCAGTCAGGTGTGTTTTCAGAGTGAAGGGGGGGTTAAGCTGACGTCTCATGTGATCCCTGTGTTAATCTGCAGGTAGTGCTCACACAGCATCGGGACTGACCCACAGTGTGTACATCCTGATTTTATGTCAGATTCAAACTCTCCTGTGCTACAGTAAGTCGTACAGTCATACTGATTTTAACCCTGCAGTGAACTGTCATTAAACTGCAAAAAATAATTTTCTTACTCAGTATTTTTGACTTGTTTTTCAGTACAAATATCTAAACATTTTTAAATCAAGATGCATTTATAATGAGAAGCAAAATTATTTAAGATTTACTAAACATTGGTGTGTTTCCCAAAAGCATTGTTAAGCCAACTATGGTCGCACGTTATCAGCATGGCTACACGAGTCGGTGTTTCCCGAAACCATAGTTCCAACGAACTTTCACAAACAGCTTTTAAAACTTGTGTGGTTGGAACGACAGCTCTCGTCAACAACGGAACACGAAATGAGCAGTTTCTTGTTTGCATGACGTTGACTTAACAATTCCTTATATTGAGCAAAATAAGCAAACTGACATTCAGTACAACCTATATCTTTTATTTCAAATATGTACAAATGTCATTTACGTCTTTTAGTCTGTCGAGAGTTAAAGAACCGTTTTTTTTTTTATATATATATATGTATATTATTTATTTATTTATTTATTGCCTTTATTGTGATAGGACAGTATGTAGACAGGAAGCGAAGTGGGAGAGAGAGGGGGACAGGATGGAGAGAGGGGAACGGGGTCGGGATAGGACCTCGAGCTGGGACTCGAACTCGGGTTGCCTTAAGTGCACTATATATCGCTGTACTGCCCACAAGGCTATCGGCGCTGACTAAAGTGCCATTCATAAGAATGAGCCTTTGATTAAATCTGGAAATAAAGCAAAATAACTGAGAAAAATGAGAATTAGTCCTCAGATGTCTGTAATTTATAGCAAAAAAGCATTAATTCCATCTCAAAGAGATTCATTAAGAGAAGTTATTACCCCACCACCTGCGTGGCGTCATTAACCAACATGGTTGAACGACAAATTTGCAGCAATACGGTTTTGGGAAACAGTCGTGACTAGCTAGTTGATTTGTTCAAGGATACTAAGGTAGTTAAGCAGTGAGTTACATTGTTGTACAGGAAACACAAGCGTGAAACAACAATACCATGAAACGCCGATGTGAGTGGACATTTCTAAAAGTGAAAAAACCAACAGTAACATCCAGCGATGCAAACTACACGACGTTTTCTCAAATATGGTTGTTTTTAATTGAAAATATGCATTTATGTGTGTAATTCCTAATTGAGTGTGACGAGACTTATGTTTTCGACACATTAGGCATACAAATAAAAGTAGCCCAACGTGTGTGCATATTTTAATGCAAATATTATTTTGCAAATGGTTCAAAAATGATTATTTCCCAACTAGAATAAGACCTAGAATGTCCTTCACTGTTCTGTTTATTTACGCTTCACAAAAAATTGGTCCCATGTTCAAGACATGGTTATGGCCTTGCTTAGAACAAGAAAAAATATCTGCCAATGGGGTAAGAGAGTAAACAAGCTTATTTAAGAGAAATAAACTTAATTCAAATGGAAAACTAGTTTTATTTTTTTATTTTTTACCCCAATGGCATTGTTTTAAGCATAAAGT
Organism: Chanodichthys erythropterus; assembly: GCF_024489055.1. Lineage (NCBI taxonomy): Eukaryota > Metazoa > Chordata > Actinopteri > Cypriniformes > Xenocyprididae > Chanodichthys > Chanodichthys erythropterus. Next base: position 13,395,827 of record NC_090240.1, read on the forward strand.
CTCTTAATTTTGATGTTTTTTTCTTTCAGAAAACAAGACTTTATATCTAATATCATTTTGCTTCCCAAATAAATGCATCATGATTTAAGGATGTTTAGATATTTTACTGAGAAACACGAGAAAAATCATTCTTTTAGCCGTGTAGTGACTGCTGTAGCATAGCAGAAAAACCAGTTTAGATCCCCAGATTGGGTGAGCATGCTAAAAACCGCCCGGCTGCAGGCCTGGTTCAGCCAATTCAGTGTTGTTTTTGTCTGCGTGAGCGTTGCTCTCCAGTAAATATACATTGGTCATCTGGTTATGTAGGTTGGCATGTGTTTGGCAGCTGTAGGCTGTGTGTATCTTTTCATTTGTCAGAACAAGAGGGCTGCAGTTTGTTCTTTTCCCCTCTATAGGTGTTAAATTTGACAGTTTAAGTCAGGCTTTTTTTATAGCCCCGTAACGTACATTTCCATGCCGTCGTTAAAGGTAAAGATAGTGGTGGTGCTCGCTGCGTTTGCTCCTTGCTTCACGTCGCCGATTGTCTCGTAAAAGTTCTCACAGGTCATGGCTCTGCCTGGAGCCTGTGGGGGCTTCTTTTTGGGCTTCAGCGTGTTGCTGGCCAGCTTCTCCCTTTTCCGGTGGGAATCGATGGTGGCGTAAGCCGGGTCCGACTCCACCGCCAGGCCCCGGGGCCACGTCTTCTCGCCCACAGGCTCGTAGCAGGGCTCCTCCTGGGGGCCGCTCCTCCCCCACGCCTCTTCCCCTGTAGCACCGGCAGTGGGCCAGCCTGCGGCGCCCCTGTCCGCCTCCTGGGGTGCAGCAGAGGCTATCGGCCTGCTCTCCTCCTGGCTTTGACCCTGCTGGTGTCTCCTCTTCAGGGTCTTACAAACGGTCGAGTACATGTCAGAGATCTGAGGACAGAGAGAGAACCGCAGAATGAGAAACACTGTGCAAACGATCAGCTTTGTCAACGTGGATTTCGTAATAACAACTGTCGTGTGGAGCACATTCTCAAGTTACAGTTAGAGTGCTGAAGGAGTTATCAAAAAAAAAAACATGAAATGCACAGATTTCAGAGTGCAGAATAAATTACTATAGTGGTTTCTAGATGATTGTTCTCTGGCCCTATCCTCACATCTTTAAGATATTTGTTTCGCTCCATCAGTTTAAAGGGATAGTTCACTCAAAAATGAAAATGTTGTCATCATTTATTCACCCTCATGTTGTTCCAAACCTGTATGAGTTTCTTTCTTATGCTGAACACAAAAATGTCCGTAACCACCAAACACTTGATGGCACCCATTGACTTCCAAAGTATTATTTTCCGACTATTGAAGTCAATGGGTGCCATCAACTGTCTTGTTCTCAACTTTCATTAAATTATATTCTTTTGTGTTCAACAAAACAAAGAAACTCATACAGGTTTGGAACAACATGAAGGTGAGTAAATGATGACAAATTTTTCATTTTCGGCTGGACTATTGCTTTAAAGTATTAGTCCACTTTCAAAAAAAAATTTCCTGATAATTTACTCACCCTCATGTCATCCAAGATGTTCATGTCTTTCTTTCTTCAGTCGAAAAGAAATGAAGGTTTTTGATGAAAACATTCCAGAATTATTATTCTCCTTATAGTGGACTTCAATGGCCTCCAGACGGTTGAAGGTCAAAATTACAGTTTCAGTGCAGCTTCAAAAAGCTTTAAACTATGCCAGACTAGGAATAAGGGTCTTATCTAGCGAAATAATCGATCATTTCCCCCAAAAAATGTAAATGTATATGCTTTATATGAACAAATGATCGCCTTCCAAGCGCTTCCGCCAAAACCGCACTTTCATATTCTTCAAAAAGCTTACACTGAATGTCCAACACCTTCCCTATTCAACTTATTGAAAGAACGCAGTGCCAGTTATATTTTTTCCATAAGTAGAATAGGGAAGGCGTAGGACATTCAGCGTAAGTTTTTTTGAAGAATACGAAAGTGTGGTTTTGGCGGAAGCACTTGGAAGGCGATCATTTGTTTATATAAAGCATATACATTTACATTTTTTTCGGAAAATGATCGAACGTTTTGCTAGATGAGACTCTTATTCCTCGTCTGGTATTGTTTAAAGCCCTCTGAAGCTGCATTGAAACTATACATTTTGACCTTCAACCATTTGGGCTACATTGAAGTTCACGATAAGGAGAATAATCCTGGATTGTTTTCCTCAAAAACCTTAATTTCTTTCCGACCGAAGAAAAAAAGACAGGATGACATGTGGGTGAGTAAATTTATCAGGAAAATTTTATTTGAAAGTGAACTAATCCTTTAACTCTCTGTCATTTTTAACTGTTTTGTCAGGTGAAAATAGATCACTTAGAATAGGGTTCCTAAATCCGGTCCTGGAGGGCCAATGTCCTGCAGAGTCAAGCTCAAACCGTGATCAAACTCACTCACCTGCAATTTTCTAGTAACTCTGAAGACCTTGACTATCTTGTTCAGGTGTGTTAGATTAAGGCTGGAACTAAACTCTGCAGGACAGTGGCTCTCCAGGACTGGATTTGAGGAACCCTGACTTAGAATATAACAGCACACCTCTCCTCAAAAAAGTCCACGATTTCAGGTCTCATTCATGACCGTAGTGCAAAGTCCCAAGTCGAATAGTCAGATTTAAGGGTTTGTTCAAAGTTTGATCAACAGCGACAATTGCTTAGCAAACTAAAAAGCAAAAGACAACAGGACAGATAAGAGTTAACACAACCTCTAATATGTCTGAAGATGTAGTTTACGTAGTACATAAATGCCCACAGCGAAGGGCTGCGTGGTAACAGGACTCTGCTTGCACACAGCAGAAACATGACCCACATTGGCCGTGATCGACATGCCAGTGTAAACGCTCTTATCTGGCTGCAGAGAGCAGCAGTGTTACCTAACCTGCAGATAAGCCTGTTAAACTTTCACCACAGCAGCCCACCGAGGCGGCATTAACCCCGCTAACCAGACCGGAGGTAAATGGGTGGGAAGACTTCCAACAGTCCTTCTCTAATGTCCATGTGTGGTCCAGTAGGAGTATGTGATTGACAAAATGTCTTATATGTACAGTGATGTGTGTGGGGGGGACCAAATGTCCCAATAAGAATAGTAATACCAGTAAAGTTTGACCTTATGAGGACTTTTTTTTTTTTTTTTTTGTGGTCTTCATGAGGAAAAGAGCTTATAAGTCACAGTGTTTTTGAAAATGTAAAAATGCAGAAAGTTGTCTGTGATGGGTAGGGTTAGTGTAGGCGGATAGAAAATACAGTTTGTACAATATAAAAACCATTATGTCTATGGGAAGTCCCCATAAAACATGGAAACAAGTGTGTGTGTGTGTGTGTGTGTGTTTGTGTGTGTGGGTGTGTGTGCGCGTGCTCTGGTAACCTCACATGCCCTCTCTGTGCTAGATGACATTTAGCACTCCCTGCTCAATGGCATGTATAAAATCCCAGTCAGGAATTCAGCTCAGATCTCTAACTCACATAGTGACCTTTAAGGCATTCGTGTGTACAGACTGAGGAGATGTTATGGCATGAATAGAGCTGTGGATGCAACTGCGTTCGTCATGTTAACACCTCTAACGACGCTGCGGCGTTCAGTATTTTAGCCTGTATCGTAACCTGCGGCACGAGGCATAGCGTGTTTCTGAACGCAGGCATGACTGAACCAGCCGATTTCAGGAAAACCGCTGAGTTCGATGTTGTTTGAAACTCCCAGATGCGTGCGTGCGCCACGCTGATCTCTGCTCCTCCGTGTCGAGCATTGTTTACCGTGCTGTGCAGCGCTTTGCAGAGCGAGAGGAAATCACAATGACGGGGGTTTCAAAACTCTGTGCAGCTGTTGAGAAAGCCTTGAGAGGTTTTTTCTCCTTCCTCTTGCTCTCTCACTAGCTTTCTTTCCCCTTCATATTGCTCTTACTTTTTCATTCCCTTGCATTCTCACCCCCACCCCCAAGCACACACTTTTTTCTCATTTCTCTCCTTATAAATGCAGTCTTCCGAAGCAGCTCGATCTTACACGGCTTGCTGCATGTGTGCGTACAGACGTTCTCACAGGTGTGTTTGCAATTGGACACAAAAACAAAGTGGCATCGTTTGGAGATTTCAAATGAAGTAAACACAAAAGTAATATCAACATAATACTTCAAAGATCTAGAATCAAGATACAAATCAATATTTTTTTTCATATATATAATATATGTGACTGTGGACCACAAAACCAGTCGCAAGTCGCACGGGTATATTTGTAGCAATAGCCAACAATACATTGTATAGGTCAAAATTATTGATTAGGATATTAAGATCATGTTCCATGAAGATATTTTGTAAATTTCCTACTGTAAATATATCAGATTTATTTTTTGTGAGTGGATATGCATGGCTAAGGACTTCATTTGAACAACTTTTAAGGTGATTTTATATTACCTCAATATTTAGATTTTTTTGGCACCCTCATATTCCAAGATTTTCAAATATCTCAGCCAAATATGGTCATATCCTAACAAACTATACACCAATGGAAAGCTTATTTATTCAGCTTTCAGATTATGTTTGAAATCTCAATTTCAAAAAATTGACCCTTATGACTGGTTTTGGGGTCCCGGGTCACACACACACGCACACACGCACACACACACACACACACACACACACACACACACACACACACACACACACACACACTCAAATATATATATATATACACAGTCAAACCAAAATGTATTCAGACACTTTGAACATTTCATTCATTAATACAGTTTATTCACTATAGTTTAAAAAATGGTAATAAAATATAACAATATCTCAGAGTTAAACTGTGTCAGAAAAAAAATTATCTTAATTATGTCAGATAACACTTAAGAAAAACATGGTCCGGTCAAAGCGTCTGAATCATTTTTGGTCCCAAATTTTTATCAATTTTACTGGTAGTCCACTGTATGAAGAATTTTTGGGTATAATATGTCACAGTTTACTATATTTCGCTATCCTCACTTACATAAATGAACTATAGTGTCCTGCACCCACTAGTAAAAATATATATATATATATTTGACTGTATATTTGACTGTGTATATATATATATATATATATATTAGTCAAAACTGTCATATAGATCTTTTTAATAAAATCTCATAACTTGGCAGCAGGTATATTAGGCTGCTGTCACTTTAAGACCTGACTCACAGATCCATTTACTATTGCACATGCATGTTTACGTTCACTTAAAACATAACTGACTGTTTATGTGAATACTCACCAAGACTGGCATTTTGTCATTATTCTGTGTGTATTTGACTGTTTAAGCACAATATAAGCAGCAACAATAACTCAATTTAGTACGAGCCCGTACTACGAGGCGGTTAATGTGCGCACACTTTGGGTGTGAGCACTGCGTAATGTCACCAACAATACTGATCCGGAGCAAATGAAAGGAGTGAGTGAGGGGAGGCGGGTTTGAGATAGTGAGAAAGCGCAGCTGGTATCATGTATCTATTCTGCGGAAAATGAGTATTGGAAGTGTTTCAGATATTTCAGTATCAAAAAATTGGTATTTTTGACAACACTACATTGTACTTAGTTTATTATTACAGATGCCTTTTTAAAAGCCTACAACTGAAAAATGTATAGCCAATATTAGTATTTATATTATGTTAATATGAAGTCCTGCATATATATATATATATATATATATATATATATATATATATATATATATATATATATATATATATATATATATATATATATATATATATAATGTTTTGGTTCTGTTTTCCCTGTTCTGGTTTGCCTGTGTTCCCTAGTTAGATTCCTTGGTTGTTAATTAGTGCTACACACCTGTTTCTGTTCAGTTGATTACTCTCTCTTACATTTAAAGCCCTTGGTTTCCTTTTCATTGTCTGGTATTGTTTATGTTAAGCATGGTTATTTCCTGAACTTCTTCCCTGTGATTCTCCAACCGGTTTCTAGTGGAATTTACTATTAAATACTCCTTTTGTTATCATTTGTGATTGTGCTCTTACTACAGCCTACACAGCGCCTGACAACATGAAATACTTGTAAAAATTCGGCACAATGCACAACCATTGAAATTAACTGCAAACATTATTTAAAAAATGTTTAAAAGTAAAAGTCAAATGATTGTTTTCAAACATTAAAAATGTAAAATAGTGATCAGTTATTATACATTACACAAACATATTCCTTTACTTATTATCATATACACTAAAGTATTTTCTCTGATTTTTGAATGTTTATGAAAGAAGTTTCATTTACATTTATCTACATTTATTTTAATCAGAAATACACTAAAAACAATATAATAGTAATATTGTGAAATATTATTACAATTTATAATAACTGTTTTCTATTTGAATATTTTTAAAATGTAATTTTAATATTACTTTTTTAATATTATTAAAATAATTATATTATTTTTTAAATGTAAAATCATCATTACTCCAGTGTCACGTGATTCTTTGGTGAATAGAAAGTTCAGTAGAGCAGCATTTATTTGAAATAGAATCTTTTGTAACATTATGATGTTCAGAAACGGTCATGGATGTTATTTGTTCAGTGTAATGTGTGAAGTAAAGTGGAGCAGAGGGCCGGTGTCACGCCCACACACTCACACACCCACCTCATGACATGAAACTGGGCGTGTCTGGACAAGAGAAGGAATGAGCAGAGAAGTGAGAGAGACGTGACGAGCGTGAAGAAGTGTCTTCAGCTCAATGCTTACAACAGGCAACACTCCTATCTGAGCCAAAGCAGTGCAGCATACACTACTAATGAACAAAACATGTACAGAATATAATTTAAAAGTACATTTAATGGCACAAATTCTAAAGTTAAGAACAAAAGTTAAATGTTTCACTGAATTGTTGTGGTATGTTAATAATTTAGAGACTTAAAAGTATCATTTATCAGTCTAAAACTATTATTTTGCTGTTGATATTTGAGGTTTAGATATTGGAAAAAAATACAAAACGGATGAAGACTTTTCTTTTTTGCAGTGATAATGGTTAATAGGATCTAGTACTTTTCAGAATGCATTTGCTGTAAACAATGAATCCAGCTTGTAAATTTTGATTGGCCACAGGAAGCTGATTAAACACAAGCTGACCCAGAGTGCTTCAGACAGCTTGTCTGTCCTGACCTCTCCCCACATCTCATATTCCTTCCCTCCTTCCCTCACACCAACCCTGAACTGACAGTCAACAAACACAATCTACAGACCTTTGACCTGCCTGTTAGTTATGCCATACCAAGCCAGCGATAGAAAGAGAGAGAGAGAGAGAGTGCAGGAAGAGAGAAAGAGAGGGGGAGGAAGAAAAGAAGCCTCAAACTTTCTCTCTCACTCACTATAGCCACAATTTATCAAACTGCAGCCATCATTCCACTCACTTCTTGTGCCTGAAAACGCTCTTTATTGACTGACAAAGGTCAGACCAAAAGATGTCAGAAATGTATGCGAATGGTCCTGGATTTTTAGGGGTCAAATGTCAACGTCTGCAATTTGATCCCTTCATGCAAACTCAAATGTCACGACCCCGTCTGCAGTGCTGGGATAGCGAGGGAGACGTTACCTCCACGGCGGTGGGATGGCTGTGTCCGTTTTCCAGCTGAGGAACCCCTGGCATGATGATCTCATCCTCTTCTGGTGGTTTCCAAATGTACTGCTCCCCATTGCCCATGAAGACCGCCTCCTGTTGGACACACGAGGAACACGCAGGCTGGTCAGATCCCCTCAAGGGGCTGAAAACAGACTGATTTTGTGTCATCTGAATATTAGTTCACTTGAGAGTTAAATTTTCCTGGTAATTTACTCACCCCCATGTCATACAAGATGTTTAAGTCTTTCTTTCTTCAGTCGAAAAGAAATTAAGGTTTTTGAGGAAAATATATATAGTGGACTTCAATGGGGACCAGCAGGTTGAAGGTCCAAATTGCAGTTTTTAATGCAGCTTCAAAGAGCTCTACACGATCCCAGCCGAGGAATAAGGCAGGGTTGCCAGGTTTTCACAACAAAACCTGCCCAATTGCTACTCAAAACTAGCCTAATCACATTACGTCCCATTGTAAAAATCGAATACCGGGGGGTAAAATCTGCATTTTGCTGGGGTCCCTCTGGTAAAATTCGCATTCCAGGGGCTAATTATCATGTTATTTGGGTTCGCTTCAACCCGCGGACATGAAAAACAACCCGAGGCAACAGTGTAAAAGTAGCCCAATTCCATGAGAAAACCTTATCTAGTGAAACGATCTGCCATTTTTTAACCACAAATGCTCATCTTGCACTGCTCTGTGATGCGCCACGCATGGCGTGATCATGTTGGAAAGGTCACACGTGACGTAGGCAGAAGTACCGATCCAGTGTCTACAAAGCAAGCGTGCAAAGACTAAACCAAACGGCCTTTACAAAAAAAAGGTGTGGGACGGAGGAGAAAACGAGATTGAGTTTTTCGCTCTACTACAGTACTTCTACCTACGTCAAGCGTGACCTTTCCAGCGTGATTACATAATGCATGAAGTTGTGGGCACTAGTGAAAGATGAGCATTTGTGGTTAAAAAGTATATAATTTTTAGAAAATGGCCGATCATTTAGCTAGATTAGACACTTATTCCTCGTCTGGGATCATGTAGAGCCGTTTGAAGCTGCACTGAAACTGACATTTGAACCTTCAGCCCGCTGGTAACCATTGAAGTCCACTATAAGGAGAAAAATCCTGGAATGTTTTCCTCGAAAAACCTTAAATTCTTTTTGACTGAAGAAAGAAGACATAAACATCTTGGATGACATGGGGGTGAGTAAATTATCAGGAAATTTTCATTCTGAAGTGAACTAATCCTTTAACAGAGCACTGAAGGGGAAGTTTATCAGTGAATAAAGATCAAAATTTCGGTCCGTTCATCACAGAACGTTATCATACGACTTCAGATCACTTTGAATTTTTAGCAAAAATTGTATGAATCCATGTAATGAAACTAATACTTTTATTGTCATTTTGGAGCTCAACAGCCCCAGTCATCGTTCAATATTTTTTTTATTATAAGGAAAACGGTGGCCAGTACATTCCCCAAAACTTCACTGTTTGTGTCCCACAGAAGAAACAAAGTCACTTCATGCTGGTCTGGAATGACATGAACCGTTCCTTTGATTTAGTGCTGATTGGTGTTTGTTTCTACAATGGAAGTGTTCTGTGAGTTAATCATTACAGCCGCAGATATGTTCGCCGCATAGAGAGTCAATGATTAAAGAGGGAAAGAAACACACCTCCTGTATGAATGATTAATACCAGCAGATGAATGGCCACAGTGTTTGCTGCTATTTATTTCTCTGGCTGAAGCAACTACCTGCTCTGTGGTTCCTCCCTGATGCCTTTAACAAAAAAACACATGGCGGAACGGGCAGCCTGCCAACTTATCTTACATAATCAGGCCCAGTGCACTGGAGTCACACATGTGCTGCACAACTGCACTGCATGATCGCTTCTACACAAACTTCAATAATATTTACTCTAGATGCAGAGTCGGAAATAATGCAGGTCGAAGACACATACGGTACATATTATTTAACCTTGCTTAAACATCAAACTGGTCAGATTTAGAAAGACAAGTATGCACCAAATACAATACAGTGCCTGTGTAAACAAGCCGTCAATCAACAAACCTGTGACAAACAAGATTTTTATCTCCATATGTGGCAAACAAATGGCACACACACAAATAAAGACAAGTAGAGCAGAGTTAACAGGAAGACCGAATCATTATCCGATCATTGTCTGAATGTTTTCCATTTTAAAGGCACCATCATTCCACATGCTGTTCTGCTCTCTGCAAATCTTATCTGTCCTTGAAAGCCACACACAAAATAAACAGGTATCAGCTGACAGACGCACACGAATATGGGTGAAATGAAAACAGACGCACAAGGTATACTAGCTAAAACAATAGACATTGCATCACTTCTGTTTATTTTTACGGAATCTTCAATATGTTTTATAATTTTAAATGAGTAAGATTATGGGCAACATTTGAACACTTTTCTAATGTTCATTTTTTTTAACCAGTTTAAATCAAAAAACATTTAACGTCTAAAATTCTGAAAGATTTAAAAGTCATTTATTTCAGTCATGAAGATTTTTGATAATGCTTCAGCTTGGTGAATCCAGGATATTTTCTATAGGAAACAGCAGTCTCTAGTGGTCAAAACATATAATTGCACTACTAGGCTCTACATTCAAGTACTTGCCACTTACATTTGTGTAAATGGCAGACGGTTATAACAAAAGCCTTTTTTTTCATGTCTATTGCCTGGAAATAGAATGCATGGCCTTGGCATTGCTGAAATGCTGTACTTGTTGAGCTACAGGAACAACAACATTAGAAAGACTACATTTCTGAAGAAAATGAGAGTGCATTAAAAGGGTTGGTTCACCCAAAAATGAAATTTCTGTCATTAATTACTCACCCTCATGTCGTTCCACACCTGTAAGACCTTCCTTCATCTTTGGAATACAAATTAAGATATTTTTGATGAAATCCGAGAGGAATAGGACTCATCAATAGGCCGCAATATAATCAACACTTTCAATGTCCAGAAAGGTACTAAAGACATTATTAAAAAAGCCAACGTGACTGCAGTGGTTCAACCTTAATGTTATGAAGCGACGAGAATACTTTAGTGCTCCAAAAACAAAACAAAAATAACGACTTTATTCAACAATCTCTTCTCTTCCCTGTCATTATGCACAGTGAAGGCTTCAGTGTTTACGTATGAATGCCGGCTCATTATTGGCGCAGGAGCAGGAGTCGGCGTAGAACCTGGAAGCGCTGGATGTAAACAACTTATGAGAATGACACAGAAGAGGAGATATTGTTGAATAAAGTCGTTATTTTTGTTTCGTTTTTGTGCACAAAAAGTATTCTCGTCGCTTCATTACATTAAGGTTGAACCACTGCAGTCACGTCGCAGTTTTAACAATGTCTTTAATACCTTTCTGGATCTTGAAAGTGGATATTATATTGCTGTCTATGGAGTCATAAACCTCTTGGATTTCATCAAAAATATCTTAATTTGTGTTCTAAAGATGAACGAAATTCGTACGGGTGTGGAACGACATGAGGGTGAGTAATTAATGACAGAATTTTCATTTTTGGGTGAACTAACCCTGATGCTAGGGTGTTCTAAGTTGTTGGCATAGCACTGCTATGTAATCGCAAAGTTGTTCTGGGTGGTTGCTAGGGCGTTGCCATGCAGTTGCTAAGGTGTTCTGGGAAGTTTGTAGTGCCTTATTATGTGGTTGCTGGGGTGTTTTGGGTGGTTGATAGGTTGATAGGTTGTTGTTAAGCAACTGCTAAGTTCTGAGGTTGTTTGTGCACTACTATGTTGTTGCTGGGGTGTTGCTAGGGCGTTGACATGCAGTTGCTAAGTTGATCTGGGAAGTTTCAAGTGCATGATTCGGTGGTTGTTGTTGGGTGTGTTTTGGGAGGTTGCTACATTGTTGCTAGGTAGCTGCTAAGTTGTTCTAAGGTTTTTAGTCTGTTACTATGTGGTTGCTGGGTTGTTCTGGGGTGTGTTTCCCACAGATAGAGTTCAATAGAATTCAATCGAACTTGCGACCATAGTTGGCTAATGATGATTTTGGGAAACGTAGCCCAGGTTGGTTGCTAGGGCATTGCTAAGCAGTTACTAAGTTGTTTTGAGGTTATAGTGAGTTATTGGGTTGCAGGGGTTTTCTGGGTGGTTGCTAGGGTGTTGCTATAAGGTTGCTAAGTTGTTCTGAGAGATTTTAGTGCATTACTATGGTTACTGAGTTGATCTAGGAGCTTGCTAGGGTGTTCGTTGTAGTCTATATAGGAACGCTATATGGGGGGATTAATTTAGCTCCTACTTCAGAGTAGAGTCTAACCCAGCACAATAGGAACCACCAGTGACGTAAGTGTATGCTGACTGGCTTAATGTTTGCGAAACACTGGCAGCCACCATTTTTTAAAAAAGTTTATAGCCAGTATATTTAATCCACGAACATGGAAAACAGCGATAGATGGACCGAGCTAAACATGATTGTGTATTTCTGTTTAGCTAGTGACATTGAGTATCAACCACACGGCAAACGGCATATAATATGTTTATTATAACAAGTTTGTTTGACAGTTCTATCTAATAACGTATTAGACAGGACTGTAAAACTGATGTGCTCAGGCTCTGGCTAAGTCATTCGCAGCGCTGTCAAAATAAAAGTCCTGCACAACATCCAGATTGGCAGGACATAAGTGAGGGCAAACATCACTTCAAAAAGTTCCAATTGGTGGTGTGAATGCAACCAGGAAAATGGTCGTACGGAAACATTAAGTTCTCGAGGGGTCGCCCTGGTGGCGAGTTCTTATAACTACCTGGTGTGAAAGACCCTCCATATATGGCTCAAGTCCCCCTTCGAGGTTTCTGTGGAATTTTGTTGCCCATTTTTTGGTTATGAACTGATGTTTTTGACTATTCTGAATGTGTGGCTGATCTGTGTCATATTCACCTTTGGGAAATTGGGTAGGTGAAATGGTTCCACGGTTTTCCTAGGCAAGGTGCTGCTGGAGGACTCACTGCTGGACACGCTTTGGTGCTCCCTTTCTCCATCCTCCACCACTTCCTCCCTCCTGCCGCGCTCCAGCTTCTTCACCTTCCGTATAGAGGCGTATTCTGCCGTCACTGCCTCTTGATTCATGCCTCCTCTGTTTCCGCCTTGGCCATTCCCGCTGAACGTCGGGCTGTGGGCACGACGCTGAGTGGGCGTGTTGGTTGATGGCGGGGCAAGGGCAGCAGGTGGAGCGGCTTTATCAGACCCCGCCCCTTTGATCCCAACGCTCTCATACAGGCCGTCATCTGGTGGGTGGGATGTGGGAGAGGCGCGGCGGCAAACTTCGGAGTAGGTGTGCTCACGTTCCTCGTTGTCAGATTTGTTGGGAACACGAGGCAGCTGGCGGCCCGAGCTGGTTCGGAGGTCAGAATTGGAGCGGCGGGTGTGCAGGAGCAGGAGGTCCATGCTGGCCGGCCGGCTCTTAGGGGCGCCTGACAATCAGAATAACACTAATTAAGGCAAGAGAGATGGGAAAGATTAAACAGAGGATTAAGATAGAAGACAGTTTGGAGTACTGATATCAGATAAAATACTGAATATGCACATAGTATAAATGTCAATAAAACACAAAGTGTCATTACTCCAGGGAAACACAAGACCATTACTATTTGATTATCTCGTATTTTCACCACACTTCCACAATCTTACAGTTCTTTAAATCTGCATACATACAGTACAATAAGTTAATAAGCCCACATGAAACTACATTGGCAACTCAGTTTAAAATAAAAATGTAAATTTATGTCTTCTAAATTATGTATCACATGATTTTACCAAAGCTGAAAATGGAAACATTTCCCTTTCTATGTATTTTCAGTTAGCTTTCGTTTAGCAAGCTAACAGTTTAGCATACTAGCTTAGCATACCACTACCGATCTTGCATAAAACTTACGTTGAAACTTGTGGTCTTTGTGACATCAGAAACAGGAAAGTCATTTCACAGTTGAAGAATTTCTATCGCGACAACTATAATGAATAAGATGATGTTAATGTATTTGGTCTTGGTGGAATAGATCTGCTATGCTGCTGCTGTTTATTATTGCTGCTGCTGCTGCAGAGCAAGTACAGAGACTTGATACTGCCAATATATACACAGACATACTTTTGCTGTACAAATGGCATATATGAAATTACCCATAGCAGATCTATACAGGTGGAGCTGGGGAAGGTGGAGGGTTTCAGAGGAGCTCTAAAAGCACGCTGCAAACTGCTACAGCAAACACTGACCAGTTATTTAAAGGGAACCTATAATGCCCCATTTTACAAGATGTAAAATAAGTCTCTGTTGTCCCCAGAGTGTGTATGTGAAGTTTTAGCTCAAAATACCCATCAGATCATTTTTTATAGCATGTTTTTGTGGTTGACCAAAAACGCGCCGTTTCAGTGTGTGCCCTTTAAATGCAAATTAGCTGCTGCGCTCGGCCTAAGAGGGCGGAGCTTTACAAGCTCTTTCTCCCCTGTCAGGATTCAGTCAGGACGCACAATAATGTCAGAAACTGCAAATACATGCTGCATGGAGATAGAACAGGTATAGTTTAGTTTAATTACGGTTAAAACTTATATTGTCTTCTTGTTTTTATCCACTATATTAGTACAAGCCTGTTGTACCGTTTATTGTACTTCACACAAAATATGAAGTGTTCGTTTTCACGCTAGAAAATCACTGTAAGAGCTTAATAAAACACAGTACAAGTGTGCATTAAAATATTATCCATAAACTCTCTCTCTTTCCCTTGCATTATCATCAACATATACAGCGAAGTGCACAGAAACACTTGTTACAACAAACCGTAAACAAATAGATAAAGACCTTATGCCTTTTCGAGTGGTGCTTAATACACTGGTACACTTTATTTCCGTAAATCAACTCCGATGAGCTGTAATAAAGTGCTCTCACCTTCATTACTGCCGTATCCAGTATCATTCTGGAGATTGTAAGCTGGATCACGAACAGTCTGTTCTTACATATCCTTGAGTAGCACATTTTTAGCACAACCTCGGTTTTTTTTTTTTATTGTCCCTTTGTATTGATATTCGTTCACAAAGCAGTTCGGTGTGAAATGATTTGCGCAGACATAAACGAATTTCGGTAGAGCTGAGGGACCATTTTCTTGGTGAATGAATCCACCTCGTCTTCAGCGGCTCAGATTTAGGGAGTAAATGGGAGAGCTATGTGGATTAATTCATCCAGCTACAGAACACCTAAAACGCTTGGGATTCTCGTCAGTGCAGTAATGGCGGACTGTGTAAATCATTTTATCGTTATCATTATAGGGTGGTTGTCTACACACACTGCTTTGAGAAGTGTGTGCTCTCTGTCTCAGCTCTTTCTCAGCCTCGCAGATCACACGTCTGTGGCAGTGGGAACATGAACAAGTAAACATCATACCATGACAAGTCTCTGGAGACGTCAGCCTTTGCAGACACATGCATCGGCCAGCGCATATGTGCGTTTGTGTGTGGTAAATGAGTCTGTGTGTACATGTGTCATAAAGTGCAGTTAAATCTCTCTGCGTCTCTCACCGTTGGCGTTGCAGGGCATCCTGTGCATGTCATGCAGGCGGGTGTCAGATTTACTCATTGAGTTCAGCTTGGACTGGCGTAGCGCAGCCTATGATACAAAACATTATCATGTATAAGTACGTACATCCATCTCCATAAATACACTGTGTGAATATGATTGTGTGCTAATTTATACTTATTTGCACTCACTGTTTCCAATTTCTGACCTCCTCCGTTGGCGTGGCCATGTTTGCTCTTGCTTTTTCTGCAGACAAAATGAGACACACTCCTTGTGAGGATAACATAAGATACAACAAACATGCTAAGAAAGAATTTAAAGACTGGAACGCCCCATTAACTTCCACAGTATTTTTTTTTTTTTCCATACTATGGACGTCAATGGGGTTAATCAACTATTAATCAACATATTCTTTAAAATATCTTCTTCTAGAAGAAAGAAATTCATACAGGTTTGGAACAACTTGAGGGTGAGTAAATGATAACAAAATTTTCATTTTTGGATAAACTATCCCTTTAAGGCCAACTCACCAACAGACGGCGCAATGTACGTTGGGTTTTGTCGGATCAGTGCGTTGCCTCTGTTGGCATTGGTCGCCACTTGTTTTCACTGATTGAACGTTTACCCAGCTAACAGGGAATGTTCTCAGAACTTTGGCTAACGTTCTGGCAAGGTTCTCTCAAAGTTATGAACAAACGTTCTTCCAGTAACGTTCTTTCAAACTGTTATTTAATATTGTTCTCAAATTGTTAGTACATTTTTCCTGAAACGATTTAGTTGGACATTCATCTAATGTTTTTTTAAATGTCATACTAGTTACTTCTGAATGTTCTCTGAACGTTCCCATAATGTTTGCAAAATGAAAAAAAATGTAACATTCCCTAACGACAAAGACTATAGAATAATACAAGACATGTCACTCGTATTGTTTTGCTAACGTTCGCATAACCAAGAAAAAACATAAAAAACATGTTCAGAGAACATTCAGAAACGGGAACGTTAGCAAAACATTCTTAGAACATATTTTTGCTAGCTGGGCAACCATTGTTTGTCAGGTCGTGGAGTGTGATGTATGTGGTGATTGCCTGCACTGGCCTCTAGAAAGCTGCTGCTTTTGTAGACTCTAGACATGCAGCTCGCTGGCTTTTGTAACAGAGCTATTGTTCACTGTTGAATATGGCAGGAAGTAAAATTCCACTACAGCGAGTGTTTGCAATGGCTCTCTGTGGGGTTGGCAGGGCTGGGATGATGTAATCACGAGGGACTAGATGTGATGCAGGTGTGGTGGAAGAAGAGAGAGCGAGAGGATGGATAGGTAACCCTGACGATCCCTCCTCCCTTGCTTTCCTTCTCCTTTCATTCCCTACACACACCAGGTGTGACATCAATTATAGCTTCTCTCTCTCTACCAATCCAACAGCCTGTGAAATACACACATTTTTTCCACACACCTTTTTGTTCTTCTCACTCTCACCCCATTTTTAACATCCACTGCGCATCTCTCACACTTACGCAAATCTGAGAAACGGAGGATTTTCTCTTGTGTCACTCTGTCTTTACACCCTTAAACTATATGAAGAAGGCTTTTTATGGATGGATAGATAATAGAAGAAATTAAAAAAGTAAAATAGAGTAATGCATACGTCTCATAGAAATCAGAAGTCACAGTCATAATGACAGTGTTTGCCGTTTGTTTGTAGTTGCGAGGGCTGTATCCCTCTATTCCCCTGTGAAGGTCAAAACTCAGGAGGCCGGAGGGATACGTTTGCACCTGGGTTTTAGTGACCCTGTGTCTACACACATGACTGTACATACTGCAAAGCCTCACGCAGCAAAATAACAGCTGCACACTGAGTGTGCAATCATGACTACAGCATTAGCATAGCCATGTTTTAAAGGAATATTCCAGGATCAGTGCAAGTTAAGCTCAATTTGAGGCATAATGTTGATTTTCACTAAATGCTTTTCAATGAAAAAAAAAAAAAGCCAAAATTGAGGTTACAGTGAGGTACTCACAATCAGTGTTGGGGAAAGTTACTTTCAAAAGTAATGTGTTACAATATTGTGTTACTCCCTAAAAAGTAACAAATTGTGTTACTTGGTTACTTTTTATCGAATGGAATGAGCAGTGTTGGGGTAACAAATTACAAGTAACTTGGGTTAACTTAAAATGAACTTAAATTACACTGAATATCTAAGTTACTTTTTCAAATAAGTAACGCAAGTTACTCTTTCACATTTATTGACTGACAGCTCTCCTGTCTCTATGTTGAGAGAAATAAAGTGCAGAGGCGTGGTGTGTGCTGTGTGAACATGATGGTTATTCTAGTTCTAGACTAAAAGTGAACATGCATTTAAAATACTGTAATTTCTTTCTTACTTTGCAATCTAACAGTTACTTTTCCTAAACGAGACCACCTTGATGTATTATGCAGCCTTCAAATATGAGGATGCAGCCTCGAAATAAGATTCAGCTTATTATTTCAGCAATGAAAAAAAGGGGGGGAATGAAAGAAAAGTGATTGGTTAAATTGGATCATTGAAGGTCAGCAGCAAAGACATTGGTTAGTTTAAAGGTGCAATATGTACGATTTTCTGTCCGCTAGAGGCCTATTCAAAACAAAGGCGTAGCTTGATGACGCCAAGTTTGAGTGCAGAATCTTGGGACATGTGATCTTCACATCACAGGCGGTGGACACAATCGAGATAGGACTCGGGAAGAAATCATGTTCATGGATGTGATTATTAACGTTACTGTAGTATGAAGCAGAGCAGGAGCGAGTGTTGTGGAGCTGAACGAGGAGCTGGAGCGATTGATCAACACACGCCTCACGAGCAGCGGGACTTTTATTATGACACAGTTGCCGCTTCTGCTTTTCCGGTCATGAGTATGAGGTAACACAGCTCTGTTTATCATATTAGATACATTTGAGAGTGTTGAAAATGATGTTATAACGTTACTCTTCGCTCGGCGGCTGCTGTGAGACTCTGTTACACACTGCAGTAAGATAGATCCATTTTACAATATCAGATTAAATGCTGGATGATTGTGTTGATAAATGGCATGCAATTAATTTTAAAACGTATTGTATGATGGAGAAAATGCTGTATTACTGTTACTAAAAATAAAGCTGCATCTGATTATGCTATGTTAGCTACTTCACAAAATAGTGTTTTTCTCTGAGGCATGGTAAAGCATGAGACTCGCAAAACATCAAGAAAATTAGATTTAAATAAGACTAAACATGTTGAGCTGTATAACAATAATTAGTTTTCTGTCTATAAATATATCAGAACAGTAACGAGTTTATTTGCAAAAACAGATAACTCCATTTTTATGAATTCTCACAAATCATGTTTTTTTTTATTGTGCATTCCAATTAATAACAATCAAACTGCAGTTGGGCTGTTTTGATTAAGTAATGATAACTAAAAAATATAGGTAAATTAAAAAATTAAAATTCATTGAAAGTATGTTTTATATATATATTAAAAGTTTGTTTTTTAGCAAAAGCAGATAACTCCAACAGTCGTTTTTTGGCAAAAGCAGATAACTCCACATTTCATGTTTCATAGTTAAACAAAACCCAAGTAATTGCATTTAAAACACTCTCAAACACACATGTGCACACAAACGCACACACACACCCACCCACCCACGCGCGCACACACACACACACACACACACACACAAACAGATCGGCACACACATACACACACACACACACACACACGCGCACGCTCTCTCTCTCTCTCTCTCAAACACACACACACACACACAGATCGGCACACAAGTACACACACACGCACTAATCCACACACGCACGTGCGCGCGCGCGCGCACACACACACACACAAGCAAAAGGACAACCAATTTTTCAGCATGTAAGTCGTGTATGGTGTACAAGGACTTACAGGAGTCGAAATCATAAATCCTCGATCACTTTTAGTGAGCTTTGATAAAACTTCCCTCAGCTAGCGCGTCTTTTTGAAGTGACTAGAAGCCTTGTCACCTGACCTGAATACTGCGCGCTGATTCGCTAAAACGGACTTATTGGTTTCTGTCTTTACACAAACAAGGGCGCTTGTCGGCTTCTGCTGTAAAATGTGAACTTGCGATGCCTGAAAGTGGGCAAAACCGGCTCTTCTGACAAAATGGATTTAGGGTACAGAACGTGCTATATATGGAGAATAATGCACAGCACTTAGTTCATTTTTTTTTAAAAATGGTGTTTATCGGTTTTTGCAAATGAACTCTTCAGTTGTTCCCTTGTCTATTAAAACATGTAAATATTAAAGTGTCTTTGGTGTTTCCATGGTTTCTGCAAAATAAAACCGGAAACCGAGGATAACGCGGGTATGACGCCATTGACAGGCGACTCCTCACACGTCCCGGAGCCTTGGGTAAAATTGCAATTTTCTCACAGTTTACAAATAGTTAGAAACATTTGGTATATTGTAAGTACTCAAGTGAACAAAATATATAACACTGGCCTAGTGGTTTTTGGATATTTTACTGCAAAATTCTTACATATTGCACCTTTAAATATAGTAAATACAAAAAAGTATATTTGTATTTAACATATTTAATTATTGCAGGTTTTCATAATATTCTAAGTTTGTATTTCACTGTTTATTCATTTTGAGCATGTGAGATTGCTCACATTTAGTCTTGAACCACAAAACCCATCATGTTCACACAGTGCACATAACACCTCTGCTCTTACAATTTCTCTCAACATGGGGACAGGAGAGCTGTCAGTCAATACATGGGAAAACAAAGTAACTTGTGCTACTTATTTGAAAAAGTAACTGATATTTTGCTCTGCATTTAAAAGTAATGCATTGCTTTACTAGTTACTTGACAAAAGTAATCTGATTATGTAACTTGTAATGCGTTACCCCCAATTCTTTACCCCAACACTGCTTACAATGGAAGTGATGAGATGATGTACAGTAAATGCAGAAATAAGAAGCTTATAATTTTAGAAATGCAATTGTTCTGTTAAAACTTTGAGCTGTAGAGCTGTTTAAATCATAATTTTTACATTGTCATTTTTTAGAGTCATTTTTTATGTTGTCATGGCAATTGTAAAACTGGAGCATAATAAGGTTAATAAGGTTTTTTTTTTCACAGAAAATCATGTTCACACATATTGTTTCTGTTTTGTGGCTACACTACTGAAACAGTAAGTATTTTAATGTTTACAGAAGTTGGCCCCATTCACTTTCATTGTAAGTGCCTCATTGTTACCCCGATTTTTAATTGCTTTCGTAGTAATCAACATTATGCCACAAATACTGTCAATTGAGCTTGTACTGAACCCAGAATATACTTTAAAAAAAATCATTCGCAATTATTCCATGTTGAATACATAATGATGAATCTATGTCTGGTGCAGCCAAGTCTTTTGAAGAAGTGTTATTTTAGCATCTTTTATATATACTATTATAGTATATAATGAATTAGCTTTAATTTTATATTTTCAGTTTTAATTTTAATTTTTATTTTTAGTAAATTTGTTAATGTGTTTGTCATTTTTTTATTTTTTTTTAGGTTTTGAACCTCCTTCTTCCCCACATTATGAACTCTGTTACAAGCTTTAATTCATTAAAGCTAATTGAAATTAGCTTTAATGAATTTTTGCATTTTTGCTAAATTTGCTAATTTCAGTTTTAGTAATTTTAGTACCTTAACCTAACTTATTTCATATCAACTTATAAAACTTATTTCTTATTTCATACCTTAACTTCAATATCTTTACATTACAACAGTTTTTTTAATGGTAATCTTAATTTTAATTCAGCTTTATTACTTTATTACTACCAAAAATTGTTAACACTGTTCTGAGTTAACACTGTTCTGAGGTCATGTGATGTGACTAAAGGTCATTTTGAAGTCATTTTTGCTAAATTTAAGAAGAAAAAAAATATTCCCCTCCATCACAGCTCACAAATCTTATTTGCATTTCCAACCTGGCATAAAACATAAATAAAAACATGCATTTGGTGTTTTTGACATCAAACCTGTCCCAATTATATTTAAGAACTGACTGTAGCGCATTAGTAGTATATTGTATGGTACTTTATATATATATATTATGGCCACTATATGCTTTCATTGTATAGAAAAGAGCAGCATGAACATTCTTCACAATATCTCCTTTTGTGTTCCACAGAAGAAAGTCATAGTGTTTGGAACAACATGAGTGTGAGTAAATGATGATACGATTTTAGGTGAACTATCCCTTTAACTCTGCAAATGAAAATGAGATGGAACATTTCAATTATGAAACTATGAACTATGAAATTATGAAAATGATCATTTGTGTATCTGAGCTCAGTGTGTGTTTTCCATTCCGCATCTGTTGAGTTTGCTGCAATGCCAGCCGGCTCTCTGAGCACTAAATATCAGTCGTATTTAGCGTACCTCTATTTTTACCATTGGAATGACACTAAAACAAACACACTTGTCTTCTGTACAATTAGCTTGTACTTCCATGCTCTAACAATTCAGGGTTGTTTTGCAGTACAGCAAAAACATGACTTTGTGGTGAAAATGCAACAATCGAGACTAGTCCCTGTTCATCTTTCTGTGAAACGCTACACAAAACAGAAATAGAACAATGCCTGAGAGTATGTGAAACTGATTTGTCGGAGGGTTTCGTTCCTTGTAATATCTCTAAGCAAAAGTCTTTGTCACAAATGAGCATCCGACGCAGAGCTTAACTTAAGGCAGTTTCTCTGCGAAACGGCTCCTACAGAGGGCACGCAATCTGCTGAAGGAGTGATATTAGCATTCATCAAGTCGCTCCACAGCGGGGAAGGAGAGATAGAGACAGTAAAAGAGATAGAACTAAAGGAAAAGAGGAGGAGGTGCCCTGACACAAGAGTGGGGGAGAGTTTTTAAGAAGACGACGCATTCTTCTGACATATGAGTGGGGCGCGTCTGTGCAGAAACACTTTTATGTGCAAAAGAACAAACAGCTCAGGAATGAAGCGTTATATTACACGGATGGGATCCATAAGGATCCTGGTTTGGATTCTGATTGCTCTTAACGATTCCGGTTCCTTAACGATTCCTCAGTTAATGAGTCTTTAGTACTTCTGAGGAAGAACATGTGGAAATAA
The DNA here is from genome assembly GCF_024489055.1 of Chanodichthys erythropterus. Classification (NCBI taxonomy): domain Eukaryota; kingdom Metazoa; phylum Chordata; class Actinopteri; order Cypriniformes; family Xenocyprididae; genus Chanodichthys; species Chanodichthys erythropterus. The sequence goes on from NC_090240.1 coordinate 13,418,113, forward strand.
GAAATTCGGTTCTCCAAAGGTGTGTCGCGGTCTGTGTGTATATTCACTCACCTCTGACACCCCACACACACCAAGACGATGAGGATGGTGACCACGAAGGCAGAGGCCGCTGCGATGGCCCCCAGAATCAACACCTTGGGGAGATTTGATAACATTCCACTGAGCTGCAGACACACACATACACACAGGTCCTGCCGTACGGCTCGTCCAGGGCACCTGCAGACAGAAAAAAATCATATCGGAAGTTATGACTAGGCCCACAGCGCACAGAACGTGTTTAACAATAAATAAATGACAAGAAAGGGTAAGTGGATATAAATAAAAGAACGTTATACTGAGGGATTAAATTATGCTAATAATTATCGACTCTTTAGTTGCCTGCAGGAAGGACTACACAGTTTGATTGAAATGATTAATTGAACAGGGTCAAGGCATGGCAAGATGTTCCATATCAATATTTTAGAGCAAAGCAAGAAACTTCTTTTTGACATCGTGCTGATGGACTGTCAACTCACTTGCTGATAAAGGTGCCCCACATAATGTGAAACTGTTAGTGCTCTTTTAAAGATTCCCAAGTTTGTTTTCTGAGTTCTCCTACAATACGATTTACATGCATTCAAGGTCAAAAAACGCTTTTTCTCATAATATACATTCAAGCATCACCTCTTTTCTCAGAGTGTCTGAAACGGCATGATCAAGGATTCAGTCTCTCTAAACCCCTCATTTCCTAGAGCCTACTCTGCTCCGATTGGTCAGAAGACCTGGGGCACGTTCAAGCTCAAACCGGTGTGCAACATTTTGCTACAGTTTCCGTGTTGAACGTGTCTGTTTCCTGGAAATGGGTTTGAGATATCATTTCTCTTGTTTGGTGGGTGTGTCAAAAAATGTCAGCCCAATCAGCATCAACATATAAACCACGCAGTATTAAAGAAATCGCTCCTAAATGTAATTAACATCAAAATAAATTCAAAAGAGCAAGCATATTGTCTGCACATGTTTATTTATATTAAATGTGCCCTAGAATGTTTTTTCACAAGATGTAATATAAGTCTAAGGTGTCCCCTGAATGTGTCTGTGAAGTTTCAGCTAAAAATACCCCATAGATTTTTTTTTTATTAATTTTGAGGCATCATTAAATATGCGCTGATTCAGGCTGCGGCCCCTTTAAATCTCATGCTCCCCGCCCCCGAGCTCGCGACTGTAAAACAGTGCATAAACAAAGTTCACACAGCTAATATAACCCTCAAATGGACCTTTACAAGATGTTCGTCATGTATTCTGCATGTATGCGTCGGATCATGTGAGTACAGTATTTATTTGGGTGTTTATATTTGATTCAGAATGAGTTTGATAGTGCTCCGTGGCTAAAGCTAACATTACACACTGTTGGAGAGATTTATAAAGAATGAAGTTGTGTTTATGAATTATACAGACTGCAAGTGTTTAAAAATTAAAAGAGCGACGGCTCTTGTCTCTGTGAATACAGTAAGAAACGATGGTAACTTTAACCACAATTTACAAATATCACTAAAAATATCATGTAATCATGGATCATGTCAGTTATTATTGCTCCATCTGCCATTTTTCACTATTGTTCTTGCTTGCTTACCTAGTCTGATGATTCACCTGTGCACAGATCCAGACGTTAATACTGGCTGCCCTTGTGTAATGCCTTGAACATGAGCTGGCATATGCAAATATTGGGGGCGTACATATTAATGATCCCGACTGTTATGTAACAGTTGGTGTTATGTTGAGATTCGCCTGTTTTTCGGAGGTCTTTTAAACAAATGAGATTTATATAAGAAGGAGGAAACAATGGAGTTTGAGACTCACTGTATGTCATTAACATGTACTGAACTCTTGTTATTCAACTATGCCAAGGTAAATTCAATTTTCAATTCTAGGGCACCTTTAATGGCAAAATAACTTAAATAATAAGAGCACAAGTATAGATCTGGAACTTCTTTAAGTCTGTCTAAATATCATTTAGTAATTGCAATGTCTTCTGGTTCATATCCTTTCCTTAGGACGGTGTGCTAGATGTAACATATTAACGTATTAATGTAACATAAAAATGCTATACTTACATATTGTGCTATTTTATTGTGGAGAGATACTTTCATAAACATAAAGGCAAATGTTGGATCACAATAATTAGGAACCACAGTTTCCACAATTCCCTTCTCTTGATTGGGATGATCTCTTTTATTCTGAACAGCAAGGGCAATGACTGTAACATTGAGTGTATTTTGCAGTATTAAACACGTATTTATACTGATTTCATCAGGCTCTGATACAAAAAAGACACAAAGAATGGCCTTCTCAGCTGCCATAGTTGCAACTGTGGTGTCATCAGAACAGGGTGTTCAATGCACCACCGTTTCCGTTTAAAAAACGTTTTGGTCAGATGGTTACTGATTGGTCAGATGACCCAGTCAGTTGCAACTGATCTACAGTTTACAGTGTGTCAGAAATGAAACGCCCATTACCATATCTGAATTTCAGCACCGAAGTGCTTCCTCAGCACTTGATACACAGTGATACGAACAGCAATTACTGTTTCTATTTTAGCATGTGTCCTCATTATTTTAAAGTGAATGGAAAATAGATTTGCTTTCAGAAAAAAGCATCTTCTCAACATGTCAACAACACGAAACAAACTCCTCCAGTCTCAGCTACAACTACAGTATTTGAGGGTTAAAGTAGACATTATTCACGGGCAGCCAATGAAACCATAGGCTGGTATTATTCAAATTTTTTACAAACCTATGTAGGTTCAAGCAGGAAGTAAGACTGGAAATACTGACGACTCGTTTCAGGCAGTTCAGAATAGGTTCTTATTTTTGGGAGACAATAACTTTGTCGTGCACAGAGGCTCCGCTAAGGGGGGAAAAGTTAGGATGATTCTAAGGTCCCTCACAGTTTTGGGCCCCCAGAGATCGCTTTTATTAGTAGTAACAGTCAGTGCTCGAAGTGGGCCAGTACGCAGTACCGGCACTTCTTGCACACCAGCACTTCTCACATGTTGCCGGTACTCTGAGCGCCAACACACAGAAACGTAGAATCATCAGACTATTAATTTATTCTATACATTGCGCGTTCTGAGCTTTTATAAGCTGTACGAACTGAACGGATCAATTGTCTGCACAATATGACTGTGACTGAAGCCCAATTGTTTCATTTTGCATAAGTGGCGCGCGAATCACTGTATAGACGCTTTCTCTAGCGCGCTCCAAAAGTGTTACGATTTCTACGAGCCGTTCCTATGCGACGCTGATGATAAAATGTGCGACCCATTTGGATTTCATTGAGGATAGTAAAACGCTATGGAGAAAGTCAATCATGATCTAAAACAGCCATTAAAATGACTGATGAAAAGATGGGAAAACATCATCCTGCAAGCTTTTTAAACTCATGAGGACCACATTTCCTAGAATTGATCACGTTCTATTGTATTTATTGTGGCAAATTTTGACTAGTTGAAGAATTTATAATAGATAATCTGTTACGGGAATAGATTGTTGACTAAAGATTTATATTACAGCTGTGGCATGTTGTAGCTATAGTTTCTAACTGTGTTGCTATTTTTCATAACAAATTATATAAAAAAAGAAAGAAAAAATTGTCTTACCTGTAATTATATCTTTATTGTAACAAATGCTATAGTTAACAATTACAAGAACTGTGCTATTTTAAGGCCGAGTACAAGTTAGAAAGAACTTTAAAATATAGACCTCCTTGAATTTTTGACTAAACAATTCGTTTTGTATAAGAATGTAAGAACTGTATTTTTCTATTACATTTACATTTGCATAATAAATAATCTTCTAGTGCTATAGCCATGGGAGGTCTCTGACTAAATACTGATACCTAGAGGTCAAAAGCAATAGCAAAATTAATAGGTCATTATTATTAAATTGCAGACAAAGATTTTGGATAGCTAGGCTGACTTGTATGTTTGGTGCGGAGTGGGTGCGGTAGGGGCCCCAAATTCTCAAATTCTTTCATAGGGCCCAAAATTGGTAGCGGCGCCCCTGGTCGTGCACTTCAACTTTGCAGACCTTTTACATTGTCGAACAGCTATATTACACACTAGATGAAAGTTAACATAAGAAAAAGCATAACAGGTGCCCTTTAAATGAAAATTCACATGAGTAAACAGTTTTAAAATGAGTAAACAACAAGTAAACATTTAACACATAAACAGGGTAATTGTGTGAAAGTAGCTTTGTAGGTTTTTGTAGCTTTGGAAGTGCATGGTTTGGAGCAAGCATTAATTATTCATTTGTTTTATCTTTTTTAGCTTTGCATCCATTCATTTAATTTACCCCATGTGGCTTAAGTGCTCATACTATGACCAATATACTATACCTAAAGCAAGGGGGAAAAATATTTTTTAACTTTCTGTACTTACAGTAACTTTCTGACTCAAATTAAAGTTGTTAAAAAAGCCAGTTGCTTTTAACGCTAGCTAAAAGTGTCACGAATCACCTGCAATCCTTCATATTGCTTGGATACATCAGTGACAGACATGGCTGCCATTTAATCTGTCTCTGTGTACAGTAATGCCGGGGATTAAATCTGAAGTTTAATATTAGTTGCTGAGGCATACAGGCAAAGCTTAGCTAACCATAACGTCTCAGCCATCATTCAGTCATGAAGATAAATACATGGAGTCACTGTGTCTCGTCCAGCTTCCTGTGATGATTTAATGCAACATGAGTAAAGAGAGTTTTTGAATGTGTTGTAGCGTATGCACACGTATCAGGATAATCAATAAACTTTGGAATGTTCAGAATGCTTTTAGCATGCTGGACTGGGTTGTAAAACCCCCCCAGAGACTGACCAGATCCACATTCCAACACCCCACACACACAGGGACACACAAAAACACACACACAGACAGACACAGAAACACACAATCATACATTTTCAACTGTATTTGTAAACTACCACTATGCTGAAATATATATTTCATATATTTTTAGGGCCTATGCATGTTTCCTAGTGTTTAAATGAGTGTATTTGTGCTAGTGTGCATTTTAACGATATAATTTTGTCTGTAAACCATAACTTCTCTCCTATGCCTTTCTGACCTATCGAGTTTGGTCTCGCCGTAAAGCTCCGGACACGAGCTATTTACTGAGATATGTCACACCGCTGACAAATGCATTTTTCTATGTGTTTAATGATACTGTGAAGAACACACTCCATTTGGAGATCTGAATTGATAGTCATAACTCATGCAGATTAAGTCGTGAGGCCAAGCAAAGGAAAAGCTTTCCCGCCAACTTTGCACCCATGTTATTGGCTACCCCACCTCAAGGAGGTGTGTCGGCTTATCTGTCATAAAAGCAAGGACGCTCTCTCTCCCGTGTTCTCTCCCGATTGTCTCACGAGCATCTCGTGCACGTTTTTCCCGGACCCTCCGGTGACCACGCGCTGCCACCGCGCTCCAGCTTCGGGATCGCCATCTTCCAGCGAAACTCACTCTCGTCCTCAGTTCAAACCTTCCCGCTGAACGGAGGAAGCCAACGAACTGCACCAGCGCTAACCTGAAATTCGACACACGCAACCAATGCAAGTATACTGCCGTTTCTCAATCTTAGATGATGAAACTGATTTCCGTGCTGGCTTAGGACTGGTTGTGAGTTTGCTACTTGCCTTCTCTCTCTTTCCTTCTCTACTTCTATTCTTGTACATAGGTGTGTATTTTCTTGTATATATATTTAGAACCTCTGTATTCGTAGTTTGCATATATTAAAACGTTATTCATGCTCGATTGTTCTGTTTGTTCTTTCAGCGGAAAACCCAAGTCACTTTAACGTTTTTCGATCGCTTTATGCTTTAGTTATTTTCATGGCCAGAGAATAACTCCGTTTATAATATTCTGTGAGGGACTTAGTTTGCTGGACAAACGAGCAGTTTCTCTAAATAATTATTAAACCAGAACTAATCATATATGTAATTGATTATAATTCGTTGTAATTGATTCACAATATATGTTTAATTCCCCATTGGGTCGATATATGAATATAATTATTCATAACCTTATGAATTGTTATATTCATATTTCATCCATAAATTGATTAATAACCGCTACATTTCGTTACATATATTATTTGGTGGAGGATTCGCGAGCAACGTTTTAAACTTGGTTTTCGGTAAAAGAGCAATGTAGAATAATTTTGTATGATTTAACTTACATGCGCGTTTTATTCAGTGAGAAGACGCACGGGTCCTCTCTACGCACCGTTAACAAGCTGCTGTTTGTGTCTAAAAACACTGCAGGCCTAGCCTTGGTTGACCGTGAAATACACTGCAGTCTATTGATATTTCAAGCTCGTATCTGTGAAGGACGACAATCTTTGCAGTAAGTTACAGTTTTGAATATTAATTTCCGCTTGAATTAACGAATTGAATCGTATTCAACGCGTTTTGAAAGGAGTATAGTGACGAATATTTCCACTAAATCTCTTTTAAAGGCCTCATTATATTTACCCGCTATTGAATCTGAATTTCTTGTGTCGTCCAAAAATTCACAATAGCCGGTTTGCTCCTGGGTTACGTCGTTTGGACTAGCTACCCAAAACCACGTGATCCCCGTTACAGATCTAATCGGAAAAGCAGTCCGTCTGGTTTATCGATTGATGTGTAATAATTTGGAGCTCGTATCAGCATTCTGATCCAATGTTGATTAGTAACAGCGGCGAAGCAATCCCGCAAAAGTTACATATTCGCGTGCATTAAAGTTTGCACCAAAGGGACTGATTCCCAGAGTTGTGTACCCGTGAGTAAAACGGTACACATATATTTATGAAAGAATCCGCTGAGGTTCTATAGTTGTAATCGTGACCGTGCAGTTAAAACAGCGTAAGGGTCAGAAACCCACAAGCGCGCTCGTTTTTGTATCACGAATTAAAGAAAGGGGATGCAGTAACTCTGACCAGACGCCAGAGGGCAGTCTGCTCAGGTGTGCCACCCCTCCCTACTTATTGGTTGTGTGGACTCAGTGACGCCACCGCGTGGACGTTCTGAGTTAAAGCCGCTCCATACTTTGAACTGAAATTATCTCCAAGTTATCTTTTGCTTCTCTATACTGCGGGGAGTTGTAAAAGTAATTTGCCTTTGGTGGTTATGCTTTCCAATCATTGTTGGAATGTGGTTTACTGATTTAAATTTAATTTAAACACGTTTAAATTCTTAATTTAAATTGTTTCCCTTCCAACAAGGGAATTCACTTTCTGAGAGTGCGCCCCCTGGTGGACACTGTCAGATAAGTCAATTCTCTTTTCCCTTGTATTCTTTTTCCTGTATTCACAGATCTACTTTATTTTATTTTATTTCAGTTTATTTATTTTATTTTTATTCCACTTTGTGTTATTTCATCCATTCCCTTTTTGTCTTTTCTCTCTCTCAAGTTATTTCTTTAGTTTACTTTGGAAATTCATTCCCTTTATTACTTAATGTTTTATTTTATTCACTCTTAGTTCTGGGTCCTGTGTGTTATTGGCTGGCAATAATATTCACGCACACCCAAGCCTCCCTTATTTCATACACTTATTTTTGAATTTAATTAAATAACATTTAATTCAATTTTAAAATTAAGTAGTGTCAATCAGTTGGCATTTTGCTATCAACAAGCAATTCTCTTTAGGAAAAATCTGCAAATAGGGAAGGCTTTCTCTTTTCTTTCTCCCATTCTGTTATTCTATGCACTCATTTAAATTTAATTGAACAAGTTTAATTCAAATTTGAATCAAGTGCCTCTGAATTATCCTCTTTTCGCTTTTTCCCATCCTGTTATTCTATGCACTCATTTAAATTGAATTGAACAGAGTTTAATTCAAATTTGAATCAAGTGCATCTGATTTGTTTTTGTTTTCTGTTATTTTTACTTTTGTTCTGCTTCTAGCTAGTTCATTTTAGACCCCTACTCTTTTATCCTACACACTTAATTAGTTAAATTCTATTTAAACAAGATTTAAATTGAGTTTTAAATTTACAATTAAGTCGTGTTTACCTGATTGTTTGTGCACTTGCAGATAAGGCCCTTTAGCGCCCTGGGGTGAGCTGACGGTTGCTCCAGTGAGTTCCAGTGAGTGGAGCTACCTGGCCTGGCGCTTCTTACACTAACCGTGTGTGAATCGTGGACATTCTGACCCCGTATCACGGGCAACACGCAAGGACATCGGCGAGTTGTGTATCAGGTACAGGGAGGCAACGAGACCCGGGGTGACAACAAGCGGCAATTTTGTTTAATTTCCCTGCTCAGGCTTCTGCACGACAGAACCGCCCGTTTGGAGTAACTGCCCGTAAAGGGGACAGACTCTGAGTTCAGGGAAAACTCAATCTTGACTGGTCACTCGGGCCGTTGGCGCAAATACCTTACCGAAGTGCGCAATTGTACTGGTGTTCCCTGTTTGAGAGGTTGCACCGTGGTACAAAGGGGACAGGTGGCCACGGACACCGCAGTAGAGTGTTTGAACGTCGAGGAAAGGTTGCCTGCCATTGAGTTCTTATCTGAGCACCCACAATTCACCCAGGCCTAAATTAGTGACATACAGTCATTTCACCTAATTGAAAGCCACAGAATATTACATATTCTTCAATTACTCAGGTGCGGGCCAACCCTTATGCTCTCGATCCATACCATCCCTCTAGGTTTTATGACGCAACAGTGCACTCGCCGGACACCGTCATAAACCCAGCTGGAATAGGAAGTTTAAGTTTCACTTCTCCCCTCTAGCCCTTCTGTTTTAGTTTATTGCGATTCTATTTTTATTCCTTTCTATTTGTTTACTGCTATATTTCTCATTTAATTGCATCCACCCTGTTCTGTTTTGCTTCTCTACTGTGTTTGTTTCTTTCAGTTCATGTAAAAGCAGAGCCTGTGAGAGCCATCACGGAAAACTGAGTAATAGATAGACGACCGAGCAGCGAGAGTCATCAAAGGACTCTTAGGGCTACCGCCTGTCAAAATCTTTATTCAAATCCGGCACTCACCCACACAAATTGACCCGCGTGGTCCTTTTGGCTATCGACAATTAAGTGTCTAGCCTACATTCCACTAACTGTCTGCACCAGTTAACTGGAACCAAACCAAAGAATTATATAATCATGCATTATTATAAGTCGTTAGCCCTGCGCGTGCTTGCATTGGTTCTGTTTGTGCTGTCTTTCTCTCGCCAACAGCAAGCTAACGTGTTCAGAGCAGCCAGCCCCAGCACCCATGGGGACGGACTCAAGACCGGGTTGGGCTCCCTGACCAGCACAATCCTGCCCAACGACGCTGTGGATCCCCAGCACCTAAGCAACGAGCAGCTGGACGACAACCTGAATCGACTAATGGCCCACGATCCAATGCCGAGCTACAAAGAGTGGGCGAGAGTCATCCGAGCCATCGCCCACAACCTCAAGCTCCAGGCGGAGGACGCCCGGAGGAATCAGGCCCAGATTCATCGTCACCACGATCAGCGACTCGTCGAGACCCAGGACCAGCGTTGGACAGCGGACGAATCCAAACCCGAGCTGCAGGAGGAGCTGCAAAGACTTCAAAAAGCCCTTGCAGAGCTCCACCTGGAGGTGGAGCGTAGAAAACTGACTGGAAAACTCCAACACAGCGAAGCTCCCCTAGCCAAAGCAGAGACTACACTGAAAGACAGACACACTAAAGCCCTGACCTGTGAAAATCATCTCAAACAGGCCCAGAAAGGAGTTATGGCTCCGAAACAACAAAGAGACTATGTGAATGAACTTGACACTGGTTACAGAGTACTGAAAAGTGGCATGGGAGGGGAAACACACATCACCGAGTTTCCCCTAACCAGTCAAGAAGCCCTAATTCCAAATGGGGTTAAAAGTCCACTGCCCAAAACGTCCAACGGCCAAGAACCTTCGCCAGCAGCTGTCACATCCAACTGCCAGCACCTGCGACAGGTTCTGATCCAAAAGCTTTCTGACCCTGCATCAGATCAAGGGCTCCCTGCTGCCATGGACCTAAAACGGGGCAGACTGAATAACCCATACACTTTCTACAGCCGAATGCAAAGAGGGTACTACGGAGCACGTAACCAGCCAGCAACGGAGGAAGATTTCATCTTCAACCCTCTGCTTCTCCGAGAGCTGCACCCTGCGGTGAGTGATCATCTGGCAGCCTTGGCCTGCTCAAGCAGCATGTCTATTCAGCAGCCGCGAGACTTGGTCGACGAAGCTCAAGCCAAGCAGAGAACTGCGTCTAAAAAGACTGTAGAAATTCCAACCAGTTACCCAGACTCCGATCACTGTCCAGAAACCTGTCCTTACCTTTTTGAAAGACTGAGAAATGAAGCTGAAAGACAAACTCAGACTCTCAAGTCACAAAGATGTGAGCTGAATGTGCAGTCGCACAGTCCAAATGAGGTCCACCTTGAACACACAGCTCCCACACACCACACCATTGGTCGAGTGAGCCTGGTACCTCCTGTGTGCGTAGCGCAAATGGACACGTTTCTCTGTTCCACTCACAAAGACCTGCTAGACTGTTTTGAGCCCTTATTGAACGCCAGACCACTGAAAATCTGGGCTCAAGTGTGTGAACTTCTGCCTTCCCAGTCACCCAGGCCACCTGAGCCAGACGGTCAGGTCACAGAGGTCGCGGGAAATCTCCCAGCTAACCGCGGGAACCCGGTCTTAGAGCACAGTTCAAGTTCACTACCCGGCACACTTCAACCCACCATAGACTGTAGCTCCCTCTGCTCCAAGGTCATGACAGACTCACAGCTGAATGATGTAACTACAACAGACATTATTCTCACACTGTGGGCAGACAACTCAGCCTTCAGCCACACGCTGTTAAGTGCCCTCATTGAAGGAACACCGGACCTCCCATTTGTCAACATGCAAATACGCTTCCCATTGGACTTTCGTCTGTCAACCATGATGACCGTCAAGGACATCTGCGTTGTGAACTTCAAATGGAACAACCGGCATTTAACCCATCACTTCCTGGTCCTTCCAGACATCCTGATGCACTCTAATGCTCATACGGACAGTGCAAATGAGTTGTTGTGGGCACCAATGACTGTACAGCCTCCTGTTGTTCCTGTCAACACTGCCAACTTCCTGTCAGGCCAGACTATCCAACAGGTCTGCATCCTGATCAACATACAGGAACCTGTAGTACCACCTTACACCAAAGGGGGTGCTGTTTGGATCAACATACAGGAAATTGTAGTACCACCTTACACCAAAGGGGGTGCTGTTTGGCTCAACAGGCAATGTGGTCAAACCCTAAGCCACATGCTGGGCTCCTTCACACTGTCACCTGAAGGCGTGGAACTTGGACTTGCTCTAAAAGCCACACCGCTAACTGAAGTGTCACCCTACGTAGTTCACAGCTGGCTCAACGAATGCATGGTCACAGACATCAGCATTCCCAAAGCCCACCATCTAGAATGGATAATGGACCACGGCCCCTATGACTTTGAACGCAAGTTAACAGTCATTAACTTAATACCAGCTGCCATGGTCCCAGAAGGAAGCTTAAGCAACACAAGTTTCACAGCATCCTTCAAGAGCATCTCCATCACTTCCATCAAACTGGTACCCACAGAACAGGTGCACAGAACGGAGCTGATGGAGGACAAACACCTTGCAGTACCCACAGTCGCTAACCAGCCTGCCTGTGAAACTCAGGAAAGCGCTGCACCTCGGACAGCCAACCTGACAGCTTACACTACAACAGAGGAGCCCTTCCCAAGGTTTGAGCCTAAAGGCCAACAGATCCAGAAAGATGCAAGTGCGCTAAAGAATGATGCAGACTGTCGAAGACTCAGAAACGTCTTGCACAAATTCAAAGTGACATTTGACAAAGACCTTTTATGCTGTGGTCTCACTAAACTTCACACAGTGCATAGTGCAACACACCCAAATGCTCCTCCCACCTTAATCAGGCAGTACGAAGGTCACATCGCCCCACATGAACCAGTACAGGAGGTTGTTCATTCAACAGAAGGAAAAGGTGTTATCTGCCCATGCAACAGCACCTATTCAGCCCCTACCTGGTCCATTGTCAAACCAGACAGCAAATGGCGACCCACCAGCGACTTCAGGAGGCTGAACCAGCAGGTGCCACTGCCACGACGTGCCAGAAAGCACAAATCTGCACAGAGCGGAAATTCAGCTGCCTGCAAAACTGCTATAACGGCACACCAGCGTTGACACTTGAGATACTGGTACCCCAACAACAGCGACCAGCCTGTCACAGATACCTCAAAGAGAATGCGTGCCAAGGAATGCCCACGGCCTACGTCGATGGACGTTCCTACAACCATGAGGGCATCCCACAGGCAAATGCAGGGGTACGATGGTTAAGAAACCAACCCTGCCAACCACAGAACAGCAGGTGGGGTCCCCAGTCATGTCAATATGGTGAAGCAGCAGCTACCCTCAAAACCCTTCACGTCTCCTCAGCTCATAACATCAGGGAACTCATGTGCACAGACTCACACGTTGCCAGACCTTGTTTCACATGCCATCTTCTGGGCTGGAAACAAACTGGTTTCAAGACTGAATGCAACAAGCAGGTGAAACATCAACACATGTTCCAGACACGTGATCACCTCACCCAAGCACACGACATGATCATTTACTGGGAAAAGGTGAAAAGATGCTTGAAGCAACCAGGGCGTGACAAAGGTGTGAACGACCAAACTAATGCCCTTGCCAAGACTGGCACACTGCATAACAAGCTATGGTCACACCCACCCCATTCACCCACCCTTAGTGTGGCAACGACAACCCGCAGCCAGCGGACTGTTCCTGCAACATTTCCCACCTTTCTGCCACTGCCACTGACAACCAAACTTTCCAACATTTCCATTCGACATGTTTTGTACCACCACTCAGACCCCTCCAACCTCCCGTTCCCGGCATCTGGTCCCACGGCGGCCCCTAGCAACAAACGACTGCACGAGACCGACCACATGCTGCGTGTGGGAATAAACTTTCTAAAGTATGTCCCTGATGTCCTCACAGCGCCAAAGCTTGTACTGCCACAGGGCCAAAAGGGGGGTGAACTGATATACACCCACGACACACCATGTGCCAAACACCATGGCACCAGAACTACGGACGAGACATTAAAACAAGTGGCGCACTGGCCCAGCATGCAGCAAGATGTGGCAGAGCACGCCAGAGGATGTCAAGTTTACCGTCATGTCCAGACTGCAAACGCAAAGCACCGAGCTTCACTGCAAAACCGAGGAATCACATTTCCACGGTCAGTCGACCAGAAAGACTGGACGGTAAAACCTCCTCTGATGCTCATGGCCATCACAGACACCGTACAGGAGTCAACTCAGGTGTTCCCCACAGAACTACTGATGGCACGGCAGGTGCCACTGCCGTTGCATCTGTACCAACCAGGAGACTTGAGTCTCATCACAGCCTGCTCCCCTCATCAGCAGCACAACAAGCTCCGCCTACAACTGAGAAAGCAACTCGCAACACAGAGCCAAACCCTGCAAACCACCTGCAAATCCTGGAAAGGTATTGCGGTGGTTCTCCGCACTCACAGTTTCCTGCTGATCCAAACTGCGAACTCAAGGAAGCAACTGTTTACAGTCCTCCAGAATGACTTTGCCCAAAATCAGCTGGTTATAGCTCTGTTGACAGACCTGCTGCGAGAAATTAGCTTCTCTATGGACAGAGTGGCTATGAATAGGAGTCCTCAGTATCCTACACAAACTGTGCTGGACTTTGCTACTGGCAGACCCAAAGACACGGTCAATGTCAGGTGGCGGCAACGTAACACCCATGCCAAGAAACACACCTCAGTTGCGGTAGCCTACCACAACAGCAACCCACGGCTGTGCCCGGCTCCCCACTTTCGCAGGTGTAGTTTCACCAAAGACTTTCAGTACTTCTGCCCAAACCAGCTCTTCCTCAGAAACCACACTGAAGGAATGGGCCGGTTGCAGCCCATGACCAGCGACACACGCTGCCCGGCCAAGCCTCGCACCCCAGTTATCGGAACACAAGCCGAGACTGTGGGTGATCGACTGCTCATCCACACCCCCACTCATGCTGCCATCCTCATCTACAATCAGCACAACACCACCACTCGTGTCAGCCTGCCCAATCCAAGTAAGAGGATCCAGGTACCCCTGAGTTCCATCCTTTATCACAGCCATCTGGCAGTGCACTGTCTCTCAAGCAAAGAGGACCAGTCAGAACTGGAAATCCCATCTTCCCCCAGGGATCACAATCACACCTTAGATCCAGGAATGGAACTGAGGATTGACAAAGGGGGTCCCAGCTAAGTGACAGTACTCCTATTGATGCAGCCCTCCAAGCACTCTCACGACTGCCTGTCCTGACCAGCTCACCTAGAGCCCGAGCTTGGACTGCTGCCAACACAATCCGTTGCCTCTCCATGGCAATCAAGTACGCACTCGCCCTGGGCCTGGCCTTCATCCTATCCCAAGGGATCAAAGGGATGCAAGAATCCATGGACAGGTGCTTATCTGCCCTCCCTCAAGGACCAGTAGGAACCACCTGCTGCGTGACCATCCGGATCCATGTGCCATCGAACTTGGTTACCGTCCAACGAAGTCCGCACAGGAACTTCGTTGGCCGAAAGGGGGAATCTGTAGCGTATGCACACGTATCAGGATAATCAATAAACTTTGGAATGTTCAGAATGCTTTTAGCATGCTGGACTGGGTTGTAAAACCCCCCAGAGACTGACCAGATCCACATTCCAACACCCCACACACACAGGGACACACAAAAACACACACACAGACAGACACAGAAACACACAATCATACATTTTCAACTGTATTTGTAAACTACCACTATGCTGAAATATATATTTCATATATTTTTAGGGCCTATGCATGTTTCCTAGTGTTTAAATGAGTGTATTTGTGCTAGTGTGCATTTTAACGATATAATTTTGTCTGTAAACCATAACTTCTCTCCTATGCCTTTCTGACCTATCGAGTTTGGTCTCGCCGTAAAGCTCCGGACACGAGCTATTTACTGAGATATGTCACACCGCTGACAAATGCATTTTTCTATGTGTTTAATGATACTGTGAAGAACACACTCCATTTGGAGATCTGAATTGATAGTCATAACTCATGCAGATTAAGTCGTGAGGCCAAGCAAAGGAAAAGCTTTCCCGCCCAACTTTGCACCCATGTTATTGGCTACCCCACCTCAAGGAGGTGTGTCGGCTTATCTGTCATAAAAGCAAGGACGCTCTCTCTCCCGTGTTCTCTCCCGATTGTCTCACGAGCATCTCGTGCACGTTTTCCCGGACCCCTCCGGTGACCACGCGCTGCCACCGCGCTCAGCTTCGGGATCGCCATCTTCCAGCGAAACTCACTCTCGTCCTCAGTTCAAACCTTCCCGCTGAACGGAGGAAGCCAACGAACTGCACCAGCGCTAACCTGAAATTCGACACACGCAACCAATGCAAGTATACTGCCGTTTCTCAATCTTAGATGATGAAACTGATTTCCGTGCTGGCTTAGGACTGGTTGTGAGTTTGCTACTTGCCTTCTCTCTCTTTCCTTCTCTACTTCTATTCTTGTACATAGGTGTGTATTTTCTTGTATATATATTTAGAACCTCTGTATTCGTAGTTTGCATATATTAAAACGTTATTCATGCTCGATTGTTCTGTTTGTTCTTTCAGCGGAAAACCCAAGTCACTTTAACGTTTTTCGATCGCTTTATGCTTTAGTTATTTTCATGGCCAGAGAATAACTCCGTTTATAATATTCTGTGAGGGACTTAGTTTGCTGGACAAACGAGCAGTTTCTCTAAATAATTATTAAACCAGAACTAATCATATATGTAATTGATTATAATTCGTTGTAATTGATTCACAATATATGTTTAATTCCCCATTGGGTCGATATATGAATATAATTATTCATAACCTTATGAATTGTTATATTCATATTTCATCCATAAATTGATTAATAACCGCTACATTTCGTTACAGTGTAGTGGCTACTATGGTATGGTATTCTCTGAAGTATCATGTAAATAGCATGGTACATGTACTTTCAGTTACATGGTTTATAATATTATATTTTGTCCTAACCAGATGCAATGTGACAAGCTTCTAGCAACGAGCATCTTCCCCATTTTGGCTGCGTGAGATTCTCCAGTTTTGTTGTTGTTGAGCAACCGAAGCGTGAGCTGTTAAAGCTCTGCCCTGTTTTGAAAAGCGGGCTCATTTGCATTTAAAGGGACACACACAACAACGCCGTGTTTTTGCTCACTTCCAAATAGGGGTAAATTTGACAGTCTATAATAAATGATCTGTATTTTGAGCTGAAACTTCACAGCAGAGATGTCCACAAGTCCCTGTCAAGTCTCAAGTCTTTAGGGGACTAAGTGAAGTCTCAAGTCAAGTGTTTGTTCTATTTTTATCAATATATTTTTTCAGCTAGTTGTTATTGTAATTAAAGGAACACTCCACTTTTTTTGAAAATAGGCTCATTTTCCAACTCCCCTAGAGTTAAACAGTTGAGTTTTACCGTTTTCGAATCCATTCAGCCAATCTCCGGTTCTGGCGGTACCACTTTTAGCATAGCTTAGCATAGTTCATTGAATCTGATTAGACCGTTAGCATCGCGCTTAAAAATGACCAAAGAGTTTTGATATTTTTCCTATTTAAAACTTGACTCTTCTGTAGTTAAATCGTGTACTAAGACCGACAGAAAATGAAAAGTTGTGATTTTCTAGGCTGATATGGCTAGGAACTATACTCTCATTCAGGCGTAATAATCAAGGAACTTTGCTGCCGTTCCATGAGTGCAGCAGTGCAATGATATCAGGAATGTCACGCCAAAAGACTTTGTCTTCAAGTCCAAGTCAAGTCTTGGGTTAGTAGTTCACGAGTCCAAGTCAAGTCGCAAGCCATTTATTTTTGCGACTTAAGTGCGACTCGAGTCCAAGTCGCAGACTTGAGTTTCCATCTCTTCTTCACAGACACATTCTGGAGACACCAGAGACTTATATTACATCTTGTGAAAAGGGGCATTATAGATCCCCTTTAAAGGTGCCCTAGAATCAAAAATTTTATTTACCTTGGAATAGTTGAATAACAAAAGTTCAGTACATAGAAATGCCATACAGTGAGTCTTAAACTCCATTGTTTCCTCCTTCTTATATAAATCTCATTTGTTTAAAAAACCTCCAAAGAACAGGCGAATCTCAACATAACACCGACTGTTACGTAACAGTCGGGATTATTAATATGTACGCCCCCAATATTTGCATATGCCAGCCCATGTTCAAGGCATTACAGGGCAGGCAGGCAGTATTAACGTCTGGATCTGTGCACAGCTGAATCATCAGACTAGGTAAGCAAGCAAGAACAATAGTGAAAAATGGCAGATGGAGCAATAATAACTGACATGATCCATGATAACATGATATTTTTAGTGATATTTGTGAATTGTCTTTCTAAATGTTTAGTTAAAATGTTGCTAATGTACTGTTAAATGTGGTTAAAGTTACCATCATTTCTTACTGTATTCACGGTAGGGCTGGGCGATGTATCGAATGCTTTTGTCACGCGCATTTCTTCAGTAAAGCCGGTTCCCTGATTGCCGCTAAATCGCCATCACCTGCTTTCAAATGAAGCGGCATTTAATAGACAGAGCCGTAGTTCACTGATAAGACACGCAATATCGCGTTCAATATCGACGGCGATACATATCGATATTGAACGCGATATTGCGTGTCTTATCAGTGAACTACGGCTCTGTCTATTAAATGCCGCTTCATTTGAAAGCAGGTGATGGCGATTTAGCGGTAATCAGGGAACCGGCTTTACTGAAGAAATGCGCGTGACAAAAGCATTCGATACATCGCCCAGCCCTAATTCACGGAGACAAGAGCCGTAGCTATTTTCATTTTGAAACACTTGCAGTCTGTATAATTCATAAACACAACTTCATTCTTTATAAATCTCTCCAACAGTGTGTAATGTTAGCTTTAGCCACGGAGCACTATCAAACTCATTCAGAATAAAATGTAAACACCCAAATAAATACCATACTTACATGATCCAGTGCATGCATGACGAGCACTTTGTAAAGATCCATTTGAGGGTTATATTAGCTGTGTGAAATTCGTAAATGCACTGTATTATAGTCGAGAGCTCGGGGGCGGGGAGCGTGAGATTTAAAGGGGAAGCAGCCTGAATCGGTGCATAGTTAATGATGCCCTAAAATAGGCAGTTAAAAAATTAATTAAATTTTGAGCTGAAACTTCACAGACACATTCAGGGGACACCTTAGACTTATATTACATCTTGTGAAAGAACGTTCTAGGGCACCTTTAAAATATATTAAAATTGAAAATAGTTATTTTAAATTGTAATAATATTTTACAATATTACTGTTTTTACTGTATTTTGGATCAAATAATTGCAGCCCTGATGAGCATAAGAGACTTTTTCATTAAAAAAAAACCTACCAACCCCAAACTTTTGAACAGTAGTGTATACATATGTATCATATAAAACGTGTAATATACAGTTACGTTTTTGCAGTGGGCAGGTCTGTCCAGTCATTTTTGCAAGGTATAGCTAAAATTCTCTTTTAAAAAAACATCAAGATGATGAACTACTAAAATGTTTTCACTATTTTTCTATAAAACAGCACCTGGTCCTGACATTTGTCATCACGTCATGAAAAATGCCAGCCTGGCATATGAAGAAATCCATCATTGTGTGTATGATGTTAAGGACATACATCATGGACTAAAGAGAGCAGTGATGATGTTTGCAGTGAAGCTAGCTGGACTCATTCCGCTCCTTTACACATGGGATCAAATATCAATTTTTCAAGATGGCCTGAGCTTTCCCCTCTACACACACACACAAAACAACACACATGCATCCAGAGGAGAAATGTGGCCAAAGCTTAGGATTAGACTGAGAAAGACAGCGCGAGGCAGAGAGCGGGATATGACAAAAGACCGACTCTGGAAAGCAGGTCATGGAAACCCAAAAGCATTCACCATTTTTATGATGGTGGGTGTGAATTGCGTGCATGTGTGTGCCTGGTTTATAAAACAAGCCTCGGTGCGAGATAAACGCTGTTTTCGTGTTCTCAAAGATATTATTGCTTTCTTCTACCATCCCAAAAATTCAAAACCATCCCTCCCTCCCTCCCTCCCTCTCTCTCTCCTCCGTCTGATGCTGCTGTCAGCACATTTCCTAAATATTCCGTCGGATCCAGAGAGAACGGCTGCAACATCTGCAGCTAAACGACAAAATGGAAAGAAAGCGGGGAGAGTACTGAAATAAATGGAGGCGTAGAAACCTCACAGATAGTATTAGGCTTCGGACTAGTCTTTAAACAGGGCAAGTATTTGGAGGAGCGTGTTGTTTAGTGCTTTCCCATGGGAAGGTTTCTCTAGCAACAATTCATACATCTCTGTTGTTCCCACATCTCACCATAGCAGCGCTGATGAACGCACAAACGCAACATATTCGTGCATAGACACACTTTAATCTGAGTGTGTACAGCAGCGCATATCTTTGCACAGAGGAAATGGCAAGTGTGCAATGTGTCGCAGGGCAATGTGCATTTTCTCTGACTTACCACAGAAAAAAAAAGCTTTCTTTATGCTTCAACCTGCACTTTCAGCAGCTTAAATGCGTCATTTAAAGAAATACAACCACAAAAAAGGTTTCAACTATGAAGAATGACTCTATTTAGATGGAAATCAACCTCAATCTTTCTCAATGACAAAAGTCTCTATTATTGTAAATGTGCATTGCCATATACATAGTTTCTGCAAGCCAGGCTCATTGGAAAAGCGTGCCCGTGGCGATATTTCTGCAAAATGATATTATGTTGCTTCGTGCACATTTCACAACACTTTCGAATTGAAATATCCAGTCAGTGGTGCTAAAAGCATGTTCAGTTTAATCCGAAACAGATGAACGTAAAGTTGTTGTACGTATAGCTGCGTTTGGGAAATATTTGTTGAGTGAAGTTAATCCACACATTTGAAAATACGTCCCACCTATACTAAAACCTAACCCTACAAGAGTGTTAAAGGGGTCCTTGATTATGATTTCACTTTTTTAACTCTTGGTAGTGTGTAATGTTCCTGTTTAAGCATCTGCTAAGTTACGACGCTCAAAGTTCAATGCAAAGGGAGAAATTTTCTTTTACAGAAATCACTTTTTAAGGACTACAACAAACGGCTGGTGGAGACTACAATGAGCTTCTTCCTGGGTTGACATCACTAACCCTAAAATTTACATAAACCCCGCCCCTGAGAACACAACAAAGGGGGCGTGGCCATGTTGGGCTGCTTTAGAGAAGAGGAAGAGCTGTTGTAGGAGTGTGTTGATACCATGGCAAATGCTAGTGGATGAGTTGAATCAACTTCAGCAACTACATAAATTTATCCACTAACCATTCAGAAACATCCAGTTTCATTCTAAAAGTTGTAACTTCTTCCTGAGTCTCTCCATCAGTGTCGACTCCGGTTTGAACAATGTAAGGCTGAACACCGTTACTGACAATCCTCATTTTGGCTGCGTGAGATTCTCCAGCTTTGTTGTTGTTGAGCTGTTAAAGCTCCGCCCTCTTCTGGAAAGGGGTCCGGGAGCAGCAGCTCATTTGCATTTAAAGGGACACACACAAAAATGGTGTGTTTTTACTCACACCCAAATAGGGGCAAATTTGACAAGCTATAATAAATGATCTGTGGGGGATTTTGAGCTGAAACTTCAGACACATTCTGGGGACAGAATGCAAATGTCAAAATGTATTCGTTTACAAATCAAGCACTATGGTAAAAGTGTTTTGAGGTCAAAACATTGTATTGTGGAAGTAGTAACGCAAAAATAAGACTATAAATTTGCATGAAATGGAATAAAAGTTTTACTGTCTCTAGTGTTTACTTCAGCTGGAAACTGCATTGAATTGTATGTACTGGTATGTTTTTGGAGTTTTGCAATAATGTAGTTATATAGTGAACACAATATAAATCAGATCATACAAATATGCGCACACTCACGCTGCATCATTGTAATCAAATTTTGAAGCAGACGAGCTGTTCCCTCCCTGCCCATCATCCTCTAATGGCCCGTGGAACGACTCAAAGCTTCTTTCAACTCTTGCCGCAGGATTACAGACCTGCCACAATTTCCCTAATTGTGGCCATGAATTCACAAGCTGAATGTGATGAGTTTACCTTAACCCAAGTCTATTCACACAGCACATTCAGTTTTGCAAATATTTAGGGACAACAGGTTTAACACACAATATTTAGGGAATGATATGCTAGAGAAATAATCAGGACTGTAGCTCTATTAATTTTTATTCACATAACCTGTATTAAAGTTACTTTCATAAAAATACAAAAGCAGTATTGTGATTTCACTGATAGGCTACTATATTGAACCTGTTGCTATGTGTGTGGTACTGAAATTAAAATGTTGCTATTTCAATAACAGCACATGTGTGATTCAGTACAGTTGCTTGCAATTATGTAAAAATGCAGCAGACAAGAGAATGAATGACATATAACATTTCTTAATATAAATGACAGTTTTTTCAGAGTTGAATATAAAGTTTGAAAAAACAGCATTTATTGAAGACAGAAAAGCATTATAAATATCTTTACTTATATGTGTGTACATTATATATATATATATATATATATATATATATATATATATATATATATATATAATGTACACACACACGCAAACCTTTGAATGATAGTTTATACATTTATTCTAACAAAACAAGAGCTTTGTTTCAAACTGTAGTAGGCTACTAGAGCACATTTAAGGCATTTAAAGCCTAACTTTTAATGTCCAACATTTTGGCCAAATTCCAAGGATTTTTGTGTATGCTTCATATTTTTTCAAAGGATTAGTTCATTTAAAATGAAAATTAGCCCAAGCTTTACTCACCCTCAAGCCATCCTAGGTGTATATGACTTTCTTCTTTCTGATGAACACAATCTGAGAAATATTAATAAATATCTTGACGCATTTGAGCTTTATAATGGCAGTGAGCGGGATCAACGAGTATGAGCTGAAGAAAGTGTCTCCATCCACATCCATCCATTATAAACATATTCCACACGGCTCCGGGGGGTTCATAAAGGCCTTCTGAAGTGAAGTGATGCATTTGTGTGAAAAAAAAAAAACATATTTAACAAGTTATGAAGTAAAATATCTAGTTTCCGCCAGAAAGTCTCGCAGTTCAAAATTCTTACGTTATGTCCTATGCCTTCCCTCTTCAACTTATGGAAAAAGCTTAACTGACGTGACGCCTGTTCCTTTTTTTTTTGTAAGTTGAATACGGAAGGTGGTCTGACGGAAACTAGATATTTTACTTCTTGTTAAATATGGATTTTTTTTTTACACAAATGCAACGCTTCACTTCATTTAACCCTGCCAGAGCCATGTGGAGTACCTTTATGATGGATGGATGTTTCTTCAGCTCATACTCGTTTGGTAACACTTACTGCCATTATAAAGCTCAGATGCGTCAGGATATTTATTAATATATCTCTGATTGTGTTCATCAAAAAATAGAAAGTCATATACACCCAGGATGGCTTGAGGGTGAGTAAAGCTATTCTAGCTTAATTCACTCTTTTTTATCAACACTTGAATGTGGGTAAATTTCATAAAAAAGCAACATTTTGAACAAAAAGCTTAGAATTTTTTTTTTTACAAAGACTTCAACATGCATAAGCAATGTTTTATCGCCTGTTTCTGCTTCTTCACCTGTGTTTTGATCCAGAGATTCTGTACTCTTTCAGAAGATGCGTAATAGCACCCCCTACCGTACAACAGTGAAAACATGGATTGTGTGAAAATTCTGTCAATGGTGGGGAAAGTGTTTAAAGAGCACTATTTTCCCCAGTATAGAGTACCTCAGGGATGACGCATTTTTGTAGGCAAAACCCGGAAGCGAGTTAGCATTTTTGGACTTCCGGCTCCAACGCTGTAAAGTGTTTGAATGGGTTTTTGCTAAATCGCCTGAAATAAGGTCTGTGGTAAACAAAGCCTCTAAATACTTTCACGTTTTGATCTATGACATAAAACACACCAATTATAACACACTTGTGATTTTTTAAACTTTTACTGTGTCTTAAAATCGGTGGTTGCTAACAAATTGCTAAAAGGGACTACTTCCTTTGGCGAGGACTTTAGATGTCATCATTAAAAACGGGAAATTTGGACAGCATTTCTCATGAAAAAGTGGATAAGTATTCATACATAGCACATATCATAATCAGCGAGCATGTTTTTAAATAGAGTTGTTTTCTAAATAAAGTTTGAGGAAGTTTGGTGATGACGACGTTGATCCGCGACCATGGTGTGCTGTAGTCCGTTTATAGCCTACTGTTAGCCTTTTATATCTGACAACTTTATTTAAGCTTCAAAATCTATAAATGTTGTGTTAACTTGTAAAGATCATCTTGATACACAAAACGTGTAAGTGTCATAACCCTTTGTTAAACACAGAGCTTATTTTCTGCGATTTTCCAAAAGTCTATGGGAAAAATGCATAGGCTTTCAATTGAGGGAACCCGTGCGACGCTAACTTCCGGGTTGGCCTACAAAAACGCGTCATCCCTGGGGCACTCTATATGAGTAATAGGTATAAAAGATATTCTTTTAGATTTGTTCTTATCGGAGTTGACTCATTATCTAAGCAAAATGCTAATGCAGTTTCAGAAACAGAATGTGATTCATAAGGTACTGTAACACAAGCGATGAATTCTCAGCATTACCGCACAGAGCCTGTAGCAAGCATTAACATCATGGCTATTATTGTAAACTTATAACTAAAACTACTACAAACATTTTTGTCAATTGAAATGAAGATGAAATAAAATAAAATAAAAATATTAGTAATAAAAATAATAAAAAAATATATAAAATTAAGTGGTTGGCTCAAAAACATTTGAAAAAATGGCAACAGAACACATCCATCCATAGAGGTGATCACACACCAGCCGAACAATTGTCAATGCTAACGGTTAGCTTTCTTCAGAGATTATATTTGGCCTATATAGCCAGAAAAGAATCTTATGAGGCTCTGTAACAGAGCTGTAGTGTGTGACAGTAAGTCACAAAGTTCTCTCTACTTCAGAGCTGCTGCTGGAATCACGTGCACCTCATCACATGCACCCAACAACACGCTCACCATGCTAATATGACAGCTAAACTCCATCATAACAGGCCCTCGTGAGAATGAGGGAGTTCAGCCTCCCGCTGCTCTTCATACTTTCCTCATCCCTCTCTCCATCTTTCTGCTCGCCATGCGGATAAATCTCATTATGAGAGCGGAAAACCCCTCAATCCATATCCTCAGAGAGACCGCAGAACAAGTCCCCGACTGACCCCGACATTTCAGAACTGGGTGAGTCGTTGCTGTTGGGTATTTCGCAGACAGTAGAGCCGTTTAACACCTCCCCACCGTGGCCTGTGGGTTTACACTGTGGAGTGTTTTACAAAGAGGACCATCTGGACACTTTCATAACACTGTGGTTGACGGTCGGACAGGATTGACCAGTGCGGTATGACGGTTTTGTAGACCAAGACCATGTGTGTGTGTTTACACTTACTGTATCAACAGATTTCAGCAAGCTGGCAGCAGTTATAGGTCATGGTTTCTCCTGCCAGCAAGCTTCACTATCACTATTGCTTAGTGCTAGTGATTTAAACAAACCCCATACTACGCATTAAAGAGGATTTTTTCATGCTTTATTTCACGTTCAACTCTCTTTAGTGTGTAATGTTGCTGTTTGAGCATGAAAAAAAGTCAGCAAAGTTACAAAGCACAAAGACACTCCAAAGGGAGTGATTCTCTATATCATTAACACTGAAACGCCTCGATTGTAGTCTTGAGCTTTCTTCCATGAACGAACACTTCACAGTTAGGCTTGCGGCAATAGTCAGTGTTATCGGTGCAGCTGCAACACCAGTTACATCACTTGCCCACTGCGTTTTGATTTTTTATAATGATAAAAATAATTTAGTTCAGTTAGAAAACAGATAATACAATTGAAAACTTGTCTGCTCAGTGCAGCATGAGCCGAATAAGTGTTGCAGGACAGACCAGCAGCAGGAGTCAGATTTCATTTGAAAATGACTGACAAGACGATGACGGAAGATTTGGTTTTGAAGAGAAATGTAAAAGCGCCTATTTGGCAATATTTTGGATTTAAACCCAGTGCTAATAGGGAACATGCAAAGGGTTAGTTGTGTTTTTCTAGCAATTGAATTGAATTCATAACAGTGTGTGTCCATTAACCGCTATGAATGCCCATGTGTCTGTGCATATTGTACTTTCGCTATTCGAATTAGCGATCCACCCGATGGTGATACCGATGGCGAAATTTCCTCACTGTCACATCACAATATTCACAATATTCCTCATTTAAATAATTCCCGCCCAAGGCATAAGCAAAAAAAACAGCTGTGCTGCTTGATATTTTTAACCGTTTTTTTTTTGTTTTTTTTCAGGATTCGTTGTTAAATAGATGCCAAACCTTTGAATGGTACTGTACATTACTGTTACACATGTGGGGTCAGTAAGATTTTTATTTTTACTTTCTATTCATTAAAGAGTCCTGAAAAAAATATTGTCACCGTTTTCACAAAAATATGAAGAACTGTTTTCAACTTTGATAATAATAAGAAACGCCGGTTACGTCATTTGCCCACTGCAGCACAGCCACCCACCATCGTTTTGATTTTTTATAGTGATAAAAATCATTTAGTTCAGTTAGAGCAGTGTTTCTCAAACTGGGGGTACATGAACAAAATGCGGAGTAGTTAATTTAACTCTACCATACCTTAAAATAATATTAAAACCGAGCATGTATTTCTAACTGGCAAAAGGCCGTAAATCAATTACGTTTAATCAAATTACCTCATGTTTTGCAGTCAAAAATGACTGCATCCACACAAGCAGCATACATATGATAGATTGCGTGCCGAATCTGCTGCCTTAAATCGCGCTAAATTACTGTCGTTCTTGACAATGCACCTTTGTAAAAGTGGGGATTTACACTTGCATGAAGAACAAATATAGTCACAGATAGTGGATTTATATCAATTTAAGACTCAAACTTTCTTTGATACAAAAACATACCTTGTGTGAGTTCTTGTATTTAATGATGATAACGAGCAAGAATGCAATTGTACCCAAATATCTACATGACTGCAAACGTGACATTATTATACAACAGGTCAAAAAACAAAACGTACATTTTAAACACAGTACTGTCAGTATTTACTCTATTTTGCAATGAAGAAATATTTCTAACGAAAACCAGAGCAGAACTACAACACACGCCTGTGTTTCGTGAACAATTCTGCGGCTTTGAACGAATCGTGAGAGTCAATGATTCAATGATTCATTCACAGCCACTTGCTTCGTTAATGAATGAATGACTCGATGACTCACTCATAAAAACAGTGACTTGCTGCCACCTACTGGCGGTTTTAGTTTAATATTTTAAAGGTATCACTTCATTTTACCATCATTGCATATTTCTCTATTAAACATTTTTTATTTAAAACATTATTTTATAAAGTTATTCATAAACGTAAAAAACTGCACTGGAAAATCAATTTATGGGGCAAATATTGTCCCCTAATGGTAAAGGTGTAACTGCAGTCTAAGTGACAGAGGGAGTACGCAGTAGGATGGGAATCTCTTCAGGGGGTGCTCCACGCTAAAAAGTTTGAGAACCACTGAGTTAGAGAACAGCCAAAAACTGAATGAGACGAATGAGAGCCGCAACACAGACCAGCAGAAATGTATTTGGCAATATTTTGGATTTAAACCCAGTGCTAATAGGGAACCTGTTTTGTTGTGTTTTTCATTAAAGGTGATAGAGAGGATTTTTTCGTCGACTGAGAATCCAAAGACTGTTAGTGAGTTTTTGAAATGAGCGCATGCGTAAGAACAACCCCCCTCCTTCACAGCTCATTTCAAAGGAACGCCTCCCAAAACTCGTAAACACTCGTATTGGAACACGAGTGTTTACCACCGACATTCACTGTGTCGTGTTAGTGGATTCATTATGTCGGACTCACCGCAGGTAACTCATAATCTGCAGTTGTTACTCCTGTCTCCTGACAAAAACATTGCATGCGGCGCCTGTGGAGTGTGGAAAGTTACCGGAGCGCGCAGACGCGCACGTCTCGCACAAGGAACATCACGGCAGTGATTGACAAGCCAGAGGGCCAATAGTTTACGCGATGATCGCGTAAACGATTGGCTGATGTTTTTAAGGCCCTACCTCGTGCACAGATGATGTATATCAATATTATTCCTTTCAGTGCACCTAATAAATAGTCTTTTATCAGTTAGTAAAGACAGTTTCAAGTAATATTGCAAAAATATATAAAACAAAACATCCTCTTTAGCACCTTTAAGAATAATAATGAACCCACCATTCAAGCAATTGCCACCTCAAAATTTTTGCTAATTCGAAAGTGAAAGTAAAAGCCACACAAGCGTTCATAACGATTAATGGACACGTACTGTTATGAATGCCTTTGTGGCTGCGCACATTTTATTTTTACTTTCGAATCTCTTCATTGGTAAAGTTGGCGGTAAGTTTTTAGTCATGTAAGACCCCCTGTGGTGAAAAAGCTTTTAATGTTGTTTGTATGTCTATGTGGTGTTTTTATATTTGCTTTTAAAAGTCAACACCATTGCCAAGTATTTTCTCTTTAAAACTGCAGTGATATTAGGACAGTTTCAAAAACGCAGTTTAGAAATCACTGGTGTCTGTGACGTCACAAACTACCTTGTAACCAATCACATCAACGTGCCGGCAGGCTTTAGCATATCATTAACTATGCTCTGAAGCAGAGGAGTTTCAAGAGAAGGTTATCCAGGTATATGTTTCTGTTGATATGAAAAATCGGGTAGATTTAGCAATATAGCACGTTTATGATGTACACTACGATATCAGTAACTATATGCTGGTCTCCACTGACACTCTGAGTTGTTCAAAGCGTTTGTAAGGATACTGATGTTTAGAAGGCAGACTCAGATGGTGAACGGGAACATGGTTTGTGTAAGATTAGCAACACATCATTAGCTGTTTGATAACGCAGTCAAGCAAAAGGCTAATCATATTAATTACCATTATATTTCCGATGTTGTAAAAACCAATACCATTGTGCAACGTTTACCTCAGTAAGTTGACCGAGTGGATCTCTGAGCTCGTGCGAGTGGTGATGAGTTTTAAGGGGTAAAATGACTGATTACAGGGGGACTTTCAGAACTTCTTTAATACAGTAAAATGACCGTTGTCTCTCCAGCTCTTTGAAGTTTACAGTCACTGCAGGCTCTATCCGTAAACACTCGAGGGCTTCTCATAACAGTTTGAAGGCAGTCTAAACGCCTCAAGTACACTGTAAAACACCCAAATGGGATTTTTACGACGCTGACTGAATTTGTCTCCACATGTCCTAATGTATCAAACGTCTGCTCAAAGCAGATTAAAATTCTTTCAGCTTAACTTCACATGAAGTATTTTAGCTCTAAACTAGACCTGCTGCTGCTGAAGGTTCACCGAGGCTTCAGCACACTTCTCCATAATGCTATTTCAGGCTGTGAGAAAGTCAAAAGCATGGAAATGTTGCTTCTCTCCATCACAGGCATCGTTTGAAGCATGTTGAGCGTGAGAGTGACAAATCCCTTCCCTATGCTTCAGTGTCAGTGATGCATAAGCGTGTGAGGGGTGGCAATCACTTTGATCCGTGACTAATCTCTGATTGTCCGTCCCAACAGTCCTGTTTGGTATCCTGACCCCTCTACATCATTACAGCAGCTCTCGGAGTAACTGCCACAGGCAGTGGGCTTTTTCACTTTACATTGCCATCATTAGTTTAAACTCCATCCGTCAGTGTGTCAAGTGCTTTCATAGTAGAACAAACATAATATCAATTGGAGATGTGGTGCGGTGATTGACATTATGAGCTGTGATGAGTCCAATCCCATTTGCCTCATTTTCTGTTCACTCTATAAAAAGTATTTCTCTAATAAAAAGCAAAAAGAAATGAAACTAAATTATCAATTAAAAAAATTAAAAAGCCAAAATTTTTAATTAAGAATTTTCAAATTAAAATCTACAAATTAAAATGTTTTCTTTCTGTGATTAGTTCCTGTTTGCTTTGTTCTCGTTGTTAATTAGTTGCTATGGTTACTCATTGATTTGATCATTATGTTCACCTGTTCCTTATTTAGCTTGTTTGGATCATGTATATACTCCTGTGTTCAAGTTACTGCTTATCGGTTCTCATTTGCATTTATGCGTGGTTAGCTTTTCTCCTGTGGTTTCCTGTGATTTTAATTATGTAAATAAAAACAATATAGATTATGGAATATTCTCTTTGACTTCATCACAGCCACCACAGCTCATGGCTGTGCAAAATATAAATTATAAATAAATTTGAAAATGAAATAAAAAGGGGAAAAAACAATTTCAAAAGTAGGCTATCTCTCTCTAATAACAGTAAGAAACTTATTTTTTTTATTATTTTAAAATGAAAAGCTAAATTACATTTTAAACTTGTCTAGCAAATTTTAAAATAAATGTATAAATACATTTTAAAATTAAATAAAAAAATCACTTTTTAAAAGTATCTCTCTCTAATAAATATAGAAAAGAAAAATAAACTATTTTTTATGAAAAGCAAAAATATATTTTCAACTTATCTTGCAAGTTTAAAAAATAAATTTATTTAAAATAAATTTGAAAAGTAACTAAAAAGAAAAAAAGTATTCTGTACTTAAAAGTATCGCTCTCTAATAAAAGGTAGAAAAGAAAGTTAACTTAAATTTTTAATTTTAGCATAAAATGCAAAAATAAATGGCATTTTAAACAAATATAATATTAAGCTTAAAATTTTAAAATAAGAGTTTTAAAATTAAAATGTGCAGAAATTTAAAAGTATCTCTCTAATAAAAGTAAAAAATTTAATTTTAAATTAAATTACATTTTTTAATTTTAAAATTAAAGCAAAAATACATTTTAAATTTAACATTGTAAAATTACAAAGCTGAAAATAAATTCCTTTTAAGTTAAAATTGTAAAATTAAAATGCAGATAAATTTTAAAATATAAAAAGCAAAAAATAATATACAGGTAAACAATATTTTTAATTAAAAGCATAAAA
The DNA here is from genome assembly GCF_024489055.1 of Chanodichthys erythropterus. Classification (NCBI taxonomy): domain Eukaryota; kingdom Metazoa; phylum Chordata; class Actinopteri; order Cypriniformes; family Xenocyprididae; genus Chanodichthys; species Chanodichthys erythropterus. Next base: position 13,448,330 of record NC_090240.1, read on the forward strand.
TAAATTCATTTTAAATAATTGCAACATTAAAATGAAAATTAAAAAATAAAATTGAAAATTACTTTTTAAATTTAATTTTAAGAACTTTTTAAGAAAAGAAACTGTACTAGAAAATTACATTTAAAAAAAAGAAATAGTACATTGATGATATGCATCAATGTTAAACTTTCAGATGACTTTAAACTGATTCAGATGTCACCACAACACTATCAGTGGATGGATGAATAGATCATTGTCAAGAATCTTTTACACAACAGCACACAGAGTTTCTTTAATACAAAATGATGCATCCCATCCCCTTTCCCTGTTGATGAGCAATACTTTCACACTTCTGAAGGCAGTTTTCTATTTCTGCTCAAACACTGCACATTTAATAATTCATTGCTCCTCCTCTGTACACATAACTACTGTGAGACAAGAGAGACCCAGCTCAGAAAATGAGAAGCAGGAAGCACATCTGATTTTGGACTACATCATCCATCATGCTCTGATCTGTTCTAGGCTCACTGCTCGCTTTAGGTTTGGGAAGTTACGGGATTGGGATTATCAGAAGCACATTAATCCAGAATGCAATGTTTTAAGCACCTGTACCAAATGGTGCTAAGGGTTTAATAACATAAAGGCTATACAAATCAATTAAGATGTGGAAAATAAGGAGTTCGTAATCACTAAATGTGCATTTGGTCACATTAGACACATCATGCCATATCTGACCTAGTTTTGGCCTCAGAAAGCACGTCCACAGGCCATTCACTGACAGGCTGCAGATTGCACACATCAGTGGTAAGAGCAAGTTCTGATCTGACTGGCTTTATGCCATCTCCAGGAGTCAGGGTGCGCAGGTTTTTATCAGTCCAGTGGGAAATAAAGGTCTGTTTACAAGGTGGCAGAGGCTGCTAGATTTAGTCGCTGAAATTGGCAACGCTTGCAAGGTTCATGGTGCCATCAAATTTTTGCACGATATTCAAGGGCTAGCTTGAATATTGTGTGTAGTGTGAGCCAATTCTCCCCTCGGAGTTCTCTTTGAGATAATTAACAGCAAATAAGTGAGACAAGCACATTTTTAAACTACCATTTTGGGGTCAGTAAGATGTTTTTAATGAAAGATGCTCAACAAGACATTTATTTGATCAAAAATGCAGTAAAAACAGAGTAATATTGTAATTATAATTTAAAATAACTGTTTTCTATTACAATGTATTTTAAAATGTGATTTATTCCTGTGATCAAAGCTGAATTTTCAGCATCATTACTCCAGTCTTCAGTGTCACATGATCCTTCAGAAATCATTCTGATATGATTATTATTATCACTGTTGAAAACAGTTAATATTTTTGTGGAAAGTTTTCAGGATTTGTAACATTATAAATGTCTTGACTGTCATTTTTATACCGTTTATTGCATCCTTACTGAATAACATTATTACTTTGTTCTAAGTGTTGTCAAAAGTACCGACTTTTGTACCAAGTCGGTACTGAAATTTAAAAAATGTGACGATACCAGCATTTCGCCCTAGCATTTTGAGCACTGTTGAGCAGATTCTTAAACACTTGTGATTGGCAGTTGTGTTCACGCGCTCAACAGATAGGTCTGTGATTGGCTACAATGATGAACGCTTCAAAAACATGCTGTAAATAGACATCTGTGACGCTCTTCACCGAGCACTTACACAGATACACACGGGAGCGTTTGAAAGCAAGCATCTATCAGCAGATATATTAGGGATCTCCTGCTTTCAAACACTCCGCTTAAAATGCTAGGGGGATATCGGTACCGAATTGGTACCAAAGTTGGTGATTTTGACAACACTACTAGTTCTAGTATTTAGCAAATACTTTTCCAAAGAGAAAAGCCCTTGTATCCTGAGAGACTTAAGAGACAGATGTCCTAGAAAAACCTATGATTGGGTTGCATTACTCAAGGGAATAGAGGTGATAAAAACTGCTGCGATCATTTTCCAGATACTGGATTGGTCCTTCACGAGGTTAGACACGCAACCCAGATCTTCAACCATGTGCTTCCCCATCCTCATCTGATCTACATAGCCATTCATCCTATTTCACTATGCCTAGTTTTTGTGCTCCAAGGTGCAAACTGGCAGTCTAAAGCAGGGGAGTACTGTCAAAAGGAGGATTTTGAAGAATTCACCCAGTCGCTCTTTTCCATGTAATTACAACGAAAGGGTACTGAAGATTTCAAGCTTCAAAGAGGAATCAAAATCACCATGAATGTGTCAAAAAATGGTTCATACCATACAAACTATTCCACGTCATCTGAAGGAACAAACCAAAATTTAAGTCACAGAAATTCTCAACATCCATGAAAGAATCATTCTTTTGGATCATGTTCGCATTAAGTTATGAAAACATTATTTTTGAATGTTATTTTCTCAAACGTTTAAAACATCCCATGTTTTTTTCTTGGTTAACCAAACGTCAAAGGAACATTCCATTGTATCATTCTGCAAACATTATGGAACTGTTTCGGATTGTTCGGAGAACATTCAAAAATGTTTCAGGAAAAAACATTCCATGAACAATGTATAACAGGGGAGTAACGGTACACAAAAATGACGGTTCAGTACGTTTTCGAGGGGAAAAACACTTCAACCTTCCATAAAATAATCATTCATAAAGTTTGAAAAGTTTGAAGTGAATCACAAGGATGTTTGCAGTGGGCTGTTTCATTAATCTCACGGCATAATTGTATTCTGAGGTGCACGTACATAGCCGAACGCACGAGCGCTCTTCTTCATGAGCATTTGAGCGTGGGGTTAAAAACTAGCCTAGAGCCCCATCTGCTGTTAAAAACTAAGCTCAGAATCGAGAGAGAATCGCAGAAAAATCTCAGAATCGACCCACGAATCGAGATGAATCAGTGTTTTCAATATTTGATGAGTTCTAAATATGTGTGCATTAATCAATATTTATATGTGAATAAGACCCTAAATCTGTTCATCATGTAATGCAATGTGGATTAAACCGCTTGATTCATAAGGATTACTTTTACGATGTCTTTATGAACTTTTTAAAAGTGTGAAAGATTTCACTTCATTTGTGTTTCAAAGATGAATGAAAGTGTAAATGACGACAGAACTTTAAAGGGCTGGTTGATTATGATTTCACTTTTTTAACGTTATTAGTGTGTAATGTTGCTGTTTAAGCATCTGCAAAGTTACGACACTCAAAGTTCAAAGCAAAGGGAGATATTCTCTGTTTAAGGACTACAACAAACGGCTGGTAGGGACTACAATGAGCTTCTTCACGGGTTGATGACATCACTAACCCTAAAATTTACATAAACCCCGCCCTCAAGAACAAGCAAAGGGGTGAGGCTATGTTATTGCAATACATATACGTAACACAAATGCAATAGCGTGTCATAAAATCAAGATAACAACATGACAAGTTATAACCATAATTAAACTAAACCATACCTTGTCTGTCTTCATGCAGCATATATTCTCTGGCTCTGTAGGATCTTACAACAGTTCCCACATGAGCGATTTATAGCTTATCATGACAGAATATGCTAATCAATGACTTTAAGATGGTTAACTCCACATCAGCTACATAAATTCATCAACTAACCGTTCAGAAGCGTCCTGTTGTTTTCTACATGTTGTCACTTCTTCTTGAGTCTCTCCATCATTGTCCGACTCCGGTTTGAACATAAAAGGCTGAACAGTTTCTAACATTTTAAGTGAGTCTGTGTGAGGTAATCGGTGCTGCTAACAGTACTATGTGCTAACATGAGCTCTTGAAACCCCGCCCTCTGCTTAGGGGCAGCAGCTCATTTGCATTTAAAGGGACACACACCCTCAAAAAGTGACAAATTTAACATGCTATAATAAATTATCTGTGGGGTATTTTGAGCTAAAACTACACATGCACACTCTGGGGACATCAGAGACTTATATTACATCTTCAAATGTAAAATAAAATGGCATTATATGACCCCTTTAAGTTCAATATGAACTAATTGTTTAACCTGAGAGACATGTTAGATGCTCAAGAACCTGCTGGTCTCACTGGTGTGCTTGTGACTTAACATTTTTCACAGCCTTACAACACCTCTGGGGTTTCAGAATCTCAGATTGCTTTATAAACGTTAGTGGTCACACACATGCACACAAACTGCATCCCCCTTTAAAAAAGAGACAAAGAGACACATCTCACAAGCCAATCCATCAGCCCGCTCAGTGTCCGTTCTGCCTTCATACGCTGATTCTGCGTCCCCATATTTCCCTGAGGACAGCTCAGATGTCGGAAAGCAATTTGAGTGCTAAAGCAGTCATACATGCGGGCAGCAAGAACCAATCCCTTGCTACAAACGCTCTTTTACTCATTTTATCTGGCTTTTTTGTCTCCTTCCTGCTCTTTTGCAGGGGGACGACATGTCTCTTGATCAGAACACAATCTCTCCAGCATCAGAGACTCCAGCGACCCCAGTGCGCAAGACAACAGCAGCGGCTGACAGACTTCTGTTCTGTGACTTTGACAGGGTCACCTCAGAAGCTGACCGCATTTTCCTCCACCCTCAGCTCTGAGATATGACAGACAATAAGATGTCCTCTGAGGAACAAGAATCTGATGACGGTAAATGATTCATTCACTTCTCAAAGTGTTGATTAAAAATCCTACTATTTGAACTACACTTTAAAACTTTAAATAATGAACCATTACGTTTTAGTCCACAATGAACATTTAATCAAATCTAAAAAATATATATACATATATAATTTACAATTTTAGATCATTTTAAATAGCACATACAATATCGTTTAAGATGCATAATTTTAAATAAAAAATACATTTAACATACTTGTGTGTACACACATTCTTATAATATAGCATATATTAAATAGGGATGCACCGATACCATTTTTTAACGACTGAGTACGAGTACCGATACTTTTTTTCTAGTACTCACCGATACCGATGCCTATACATTTATTAATTTCTCTCCTTTTTTTTTTTTTTTTTTTTGGTGATGTTGCAGTTTTCCAAGCACAACACAGTGAGACGAATGAATGTAGGACAGCTTCTTTATTATTACTCTAATGAAAAAAGTAATAATTTTGATGTGCTTATTACAAACTTAAACAAAATTTCAGTGTTCAATAACCTTCAAAGGGCATAATTACCAATATATATAATGGTTGTTATATAAAAAGAAATGTACAAACAAATTAGAGATACAAATTAAATAAACTTGTTTTTCAGATACAGTAAGTTTATTTACCATTTATTTAACATCTTTTGTTGTTTTATTAACATTAATGACAAATATAGGCTACGAATCCATGGATCCTGACACATATCCTGTTTTCACCCAAGTGTTTACGTCCACTTAAGCCATAACCGACTGTATTTACATGAGATACTCTACACACGATGGACATTTTGACAACTATGTGCGCATTACCATTCAGGCGTGAGGAGAACTGATCGTGCCCTGTCTGAGAGAACTGGGATCGTGTGCAAGAAAGAGAGAGACAGCTTCTCTGTGCATGGAAGATTCTGTCGGTTACGTCACATGAGGTATCGGTCTTTGGTACTGGGGGTATTTTTACAAGTACGAGTACAAGTACATGAGCTTGGTATCGGTGCATCCCTAATATTAAATATGCATTTATAAACATATAAACATCTATATATCTATAATTATTTTGTATAATATTAATCAATTTTATTATATCATAAATTATAAAAATTTTTATATATATATATATATATATATATATATATATATATATATATATATATATATATATATATATATATATGTTTGTATATGTGTGTAATTTTTTATTAAATTGATTAAAAACTACAAAAGTAAGTGTATATAAATATATATATTATATATATATATATATATATGAATATATATGTATATACATATATATATATATATATATATATATATATATATATACAATTTTGTATCAATTTTAAACAATTTTATAATTTTATAAATTAGAAAAATAATATATATAAAAATTACAAAAATAATTGTTTTATATATATATATATATATATATATATATATATATATATATATATATATATATATACACAAAATTTGTATCATTTTTAAACAATTTTAATTCTTAAAATAAATCTAAAAATTATACATAAAAATGTATATATACTGTATGTACTGTATGTGTTTATTTATATATATATATATATATATATATATATATACAAAATACATACAATTATTTTCAATTTTTTTAATTATCAATTTAATAAATACATTTAAATATTTGCATATATAGTATATTCATATAATATAGCATATAATAAATATGTATATATATAAACTTTAAAAAAGATAAATATATGTATATATTTCAATTAAATAAAAAGGTTAATACTTTATTTTACTCACCTAAGAAACATTAGGGAAAGTATTTTAAAGTAAAAGTTTAAAACAGCATTTTAAAAAGTTTCTGAATGATTCTGATGTACATTTGGATTAAAAAAAAATGCTTTTGAATCAAATATAAACCATAAATTTCCATTTCACTCCATTTGATTCACACATTTGTTTGACTAATCTGGGGTTAGTCGGACAGGCGTCTGACCTGCTTTATGATTTTGTGTTGTAAATGAAAAAAAGTTGTTAATTTAGAAAAACGCTATTTCATTATTCTATCAAATGGCAGGTTAATCATTAATTAACCTGCATTATCAGGCGTGTGTGTGTGTGTATGCAGTTGTGTGTGTGCAGACGCAGCCCCACAGCGCACAAATCCACTCTTGCTCTTGTGGTTTAATTTTGGATGACTCACCCACTTTCCACCTTCTTCTGCAAAGGTGCAGGCAACCTCCACCCTGCCTCCACATCAGCGCACGAACCCACGCCCACACACCACTGCAACCGGGACACATCGTGATCAAACACAAAAAACACACCGAGGGCCTTTCAGCGCTCCAGAGTGCTTTTTCCAGCAGGAGAACAAAGCAGAATGACGGTTGATTGTCTATGGCAGTATAAAGTGTAACTGTCTTTTCCATCCACGATCAGATCTGTGAACCTGACGCCAAACAAACTCCTCTGAATCTTCTATGACATTTCACAACGAAGGCACCGTTACATAATTCTCACATGAATAATATATAACAGCCGTGTGAGACGCTTGAAGTGTACAGTATGCAGCAAAAAGACAAAGGGAGCTTCTTTAATAATCCCCCACTAAAAATCCATCAAACCTCAAAAAGATTTTGATTTTTAGAATAAGCCTTGTTCTTAAAAGCATATTCCGGATGATTTTCAACCTCATATGTCTAGAAGTTTCTCTGAGTGAGAGGATGATTTAGACAACTTTACAGATCAAATAACACACATTTATTAATTGAACAATTTATATAAGAGCTACAGGACTCACATTTCTGGTTTAAAATGCCTTGCCCCATAGACTTCCATTGTAAGTGCATTACCTTTATAAAGACTTGTCATTTGTGTTAAAGGCTCAACACAATTTATTTCAGTTTTTTATTTTTGCCATTGTTTCAGGGTTTTATTTTGTCATGGTTATTATGATTTTTTATTATGATTGTAAAAACGTCCCCCTTCAGGTTGTGGTTCACGTGTCTTTTTTTCTGTGAAATATTTACTGTTTTTAAGAATAAGTTTTAAATATTGTTTTTATAATTTCAAGATGAACTCTTCCTGGACTGAAGCAACTTAGGTTTACTTGATTATCCATACATTTTTTGGATAAAATCATGTTAAAATGTGAGCATCAAATATGATACATCAAGCTTTTATTTGTTCATCTCTCAGTCATCTTTGTATTGCATTGCATTGAGGGTCAGAATTTTACTTTTCCAATTTAGGGGCAATGAATATTTGCCCCCTGGAACTGATTTCCAGTGCCATTTTTTACCATTCTAATGGCAATATTTATAACTACCTACTAAATGTATCTGTGTTGTTGTTTTTTATGTCAAATGTTTAAATGTAACCAGTTACTGTAATCAATCACAACACTACATGCTGTTAAAAATCAAATTTTATTAAAGGGGACCTATATGGTGTCCCCAGAATGTGTATGTGAAGTTTCAGCTCAAAATCCCCCACAGATCATTTATTATAGCTTGTCAAATTTGCCCCTATTTGGGTGAGAGCAAAAACACACCGTTTTTGTGTGTGTGTCCCTTTAAATGCAAATGAGCTGCTGCTCCTGACCTTCATTTGAGTCCAGCTGTGTTTGATTATACTGATTGGACTTGATTAGGAAAGCCACACACCTGTCTATAAGACCTTACAGCTCACAGTGCATGTCAGAGCAAATGAGAATCATGAGGTCAAAGGAACTGCCTGAAGAGCTCAGAGCCCAGAAGAGGGTGGAGCTTTAACAGCTCAACAACAACAAAGCTGGAGAATCTCACGCAAACAAAATGAGGATTGTCAGTAACGGTGTTCAGCCTTACATTGTTCAAACCGGAGTCGACAATGATGGAGAGACTCAGGAAGAAGTTACAACTTTTCGAATGAAACTGGACGTTTCTGAATGGTTAGTGGATAAATTTATGTAGTTGCTGTGGAGTTGATTCAACTCATTGCGTGTTCTCGGAGGCGGGGTTTATGTAAATTTTAGGGTTAGTGATGTCACTAACCCAGGAAGAAGCTTGTTGTAGTCCCTACCAGCAGTTTGTTGTAGTCCTTAAAAAGCGATTTCTGTAAAAGAAAATATCTCCCTTTGCTTTGAACTTTGAGCGTTGTAACTGCAGATGTTGTTTATGATCAAACAGAAACATTACACACTAAATAAAGTTAAACAAGTGAAATCATAATCAAGCACCCCTTTAACATCAATAAAAGCCTTCTTTACACTACAAAGGTGAAGTTGCATCTGACATGCCATTTGTGTTTATTTACAGACTGTTTAATGCTGCTCATGTACATGTATTTAAACAAACACTGTATAATGTAAATGGCTTATAAATTAAACAAGAACTCAAGAGGTTTTGTGAGGGAAAGGCAAGTCATATTCTTGCTACAGACAAAACAAGTTAAGAACTGTTTATAAATTTGTTTATTGCTTTTACATTGGTTTATTTCAGTAGCATGAAAATAAAATGGTTATTCAAAATGGGAATAAATTATATAAAGAAAGCGAGTAAAGAACTCAGTCTAATGTGTGAGTTAATCACTTTCGCAAATACTCCTGTTATTATCACTGAAGCTAACACTGCAAAATGAATCTCTAACTTACATCTTTTCTGCACTTTGTTGTTTGTGATGATGAGAGAACTGGCGAATGCAGATTCAGAATTCAGTCAGTGAGTGCGCCGTGACGAACCTATACGCCTCTAATTTGACAATGCATTAATACACTCAACAGAAACGTGTGTGATTGGTTATAATGCTCAACTTTTCTTTAAAAAGAAACATGACAAAATGTAAGCAAATCTACTGTAAATGTAATGCTGTAATCAACAATTTTCAATAATTTCACATTTCACTTTAATGGTGACAGCTGTAGGTCTAGTTTAATTGTGCAATGGCATTTCTTGCCCACTAATTTTTTGTTCATTTTGGTGGCATTTTTGCCTTTTCGATTATATGTTTGACCCCACAATAAAAACTACAGAGCTTTGATCATAAAACTAAGCATTTAAATATCATCTTAAAGGGTTAGTTCACCCATAAATGAAAATAATGTAATTTATTACTCCATGTATTTAATATGAACTACGTGCTTCTTTATGCATCCACTGTGGGAAAAAAAAGTTAGTTCATGTGAGTACAGTGGTTCAATATTAATATTATAAAGCAACGAGAATATTTTTGGCACGCCAAAAAAACAAAATAACGACTTATATAGTGATGGCCGATTTCAAAACACTGCTTCATGAAGCTTCGGAGCGTTATGAATCTTTTGAGTCGTGATCTGAATCTGAATCATGTGATCCGAATCATGATTAGACACAAAAGATTCTTAACGCTCCGAAGCTTCCTGAAGCAGTGTTTTGAAATCGGCCATCACTATATAAGTCGTTATTTATTTATTTTTTGTTGTCGCTTTATAATATTAATATTGAACCACTGTACTCACATGAACTGATTTAAATATGTTTCTAGTACATTAATGGATCTTGAGAGAGGAAATGTCATTGCTGGCTATTCAGGCCTCACTGAGCCATCGGATTTCATCAAAAATATCTTAATTTGTGTTCTGAAGATGAATGAAGGTCTTACGGGTGAGGAACGACATGAGGGTGAGTAATAAATGACAGCATTTTCATTTTTGGGTGAACTAACCCTTTAATAAGACATATTTTAGGAGATATTGACAATTGATGTTAAATTGTTATAAATATCTCAGTGATTATAATTATAATGTTTATTTTATATAGCGCCTTTCTACAATTTAAGCTTTACAATATTAAAACAAATGAACATGATTTAAAAGTTATATTATCTTACTTTTTGGCCATTTAAATATCTGCAACTGATGTTTCAAATATGATACAAAATATAAATGTAACTAATTATTATTATTAAGTTGTAAATAACCCAGACTATTCATTTAAGATCTGTTTTAATTGTAATGTGGGATTTCAAAACATATACACTTCATTATCTAGCAATATTATCTCATAGCAGTTTGGAGCTAACTATACAGAATACATATATGCATACAATATTTCTGGAGTGGGTACATAAAGTATTCAGACCCCCTTAAATGTTTCACTCTTTATTATATTTCAGCCATTTGCTAAAATCATTTAAGTTAATTTCTGTTCCTCATTAATGTACACACACCACCCCAAATTGACAGAAAAACACAGAATTGTTGACATTTTTGCAGATTTATTAAAAAAGAAAAATGTAAGGATTATGGAGGCCACTGTGCTCTTAGGAACCTTAAGTGCAGCAGAAGTTTTTTGTAACCTTGGCCAGATCTGTGCCTTGCCACAATTCTGTCTCTGAGCTCTTCAGGCAGTTCCTTTGACCTCATGATTCTCATTTGCTCTGACATGCACTGTGAGCTGTAAGGTCTTATATAGACAGGTGTGTGGCTTTCCTAATCAAGTCCAATCAGTATAATCAAACACAGCTGGACTCAAGTGAAGGTGTATAACCATCTCAAGGATGATCAGAAGAAATGGACAGCACCTGAGTTAAATATGAGCGTCACAACAAAGGGTCTGAATACTTAGGACCATGTGATATTTCAGTTTTTCTTTTTTAATAAATCTGCAAAAATGTCAACAATTCTGTGTTTTTCTGTCAATATGGGGTGATGTGTGTACATTAATGAGGAAAAAAATGAACTTAAATGATTTTAGCAAATGGCTGCAATATAACAAAGAGTGAAAAATTTAAGGGGGTCTGAATACTTTCCGTACCCACTGTATATCTCTGTTATATCTATATCTCAGATCTTCTTATTTGTTACTGTATATAAACCTCTCTTTATCTATTTGTCTTTTTCACAGCAGTGTGAGGTGTACACATGCGGTCATGAACTATGGGGGGCAGCGGTGGAGTGAACCGGTGCAATCGTAGGTTAATGGTGCACTCATTGATTTTATGCTGCTTGAAAGCCAGGGCAGGTTTACGCCTGACAGAGTTATGAAAAATGTAGTCCCAGCTGAATCTGTCCATCTATCTTTCCTTAACCTCTTTTCTCACCAGGTGCAAATGCACCAAACAGTTACATGTGGCATTTCGTCTTATTCACTATAATCAACCAAAATTCAGCAAAAGTAGTATGTAAATTAAGCCATTGTGCAAACTGTCAGGACTATTTCAATAAAAGGCTTTAATAAGACATTTGTCTTCTTAAAGTAATGTAAACCAAAGATTTTAGATATACAAAGATGGAGCACTCGTATTACTATGAATGGTAATAGCATGGAAAGTGCAAAGCATAATATGGCAGAGTAAGTCCCGCTGTAACATGTATAGTTTGTTTTGGTTTCATTTTCACTGTTTCCTGTGCTTCTTTAGCCTTAGTTCCTAGTCATCATTAGTGTTTTTTGTCATGATTTGAGAGTTTAGAAATACAATGTATGAGACAGTTGTTGTCAGATTTCACTGATGATTTCAAATATGATATTTAATCATAAATTTGGTGAACAGCTTTGGAGAATTTGATGTTTCCCCATTCAAAGTGATAGAAGCTACCAGAAAGGTGTTTCAAAGATGGCCGCCGACTGAAATGACTTGCCTTAAAGGGTTAGTTCACCCAAATATGAAAATTCATTTACTCACCCTCAAGTTGTTCCAAACCTGTATAAATTTCTTTGAAGATATTTTGAAAAATGTTGGTAACCAAACAGTTGTGGGGCAGCACTGACTTCCAAAAAAATGAGACTGTCCTCCAAAAAAAAACAAAAAAACTACCCTATAGGTTGTTATACCTATATATCACAACCTATATTTATGTTTTAAAGTCACGCGCCCTCTAGCTGGCGTAAAAATAACGACAGTGTCGTTTTATGTCTGTTGTCACGAAATGATGTACGACTGTCGTTACCGAACAAAATACGTGTTCATTTAATGCAATGTGTGACTTTTTACACCATTTCCATTTAGCAAACTCATTTTTTTTTATAAACGACTACACCCACCTGCATCCCTAAACCTAACCTTAGTGATTTATAGTGCATTTACTATTTATGAGCACATGCGTTCCCTGGGATCGAACCCACGATCGCATGATCACATGATTGTATATTGTTACATATTGCAATGCTCTGCCAATTGAGCTACGCAAAACATGAAATATGACGCAGATAAAAACAATGCATTCAAATGAAAGTGTCCTATTGTCGAAAGGGGCGCAACTTTATCAAACGCTCCTATGGGTCGTATTTCAGGGAAGTGACAAACGACCTATATAGGCGTATTGGTTGGAGAGCATGTTGAAAAAAATACTATGGAAGTAATTTCTTCAAAATGTCTTCTTCTTTTGTGTTTAACAGAACAATTAAATTCATACAGGTTTAGAACAACTTGAGGGTGAGTAAATGATGACAGAAGTTTAATTTTTAAGTGAACTATCCCTTTAAAGGGACTTAGCGTATACTCATTGATTGGACAGACAGAATTTGCTGTTTAGCTGAAAAAATGATGAAGGTCGAGCCACATTAAGTCATGACACTAATAATGAAAACTGACATTCATTGACCTTGCTCACCACTAATCAGGTTGATAATAATGCGTTTAGTTTATTTTAGATATGGCAGCCAAGCATAACGGCTTGAATAATTCATAAGCTGGTTTTTGCGGCTAATTGGGTTACTAACAATCATTAGAGTCCTCTGTAGTTCTCAGAACACTCTACCTATTGATCAGAGGAATCGATACGACACAAATCTATTCATCGCTTTCAATAAAACACAACCACACTGGAAATAAATGCTTTAGTGACCTTTCCATTCATCTGCAAAGAAAGACAGAAGGGGTCCAAAGACTGGAAGAAGTGAAAGAAGTGAATCAGACAGAGAAAGAAAGAGCTAAAACACCTCTCATTCCACAACTCATCAGTTCCACTAGGGACCGCGGGATGCTTTCATGTGGAGGTGCATGCATAAATAAACAAAATTAATTCAACAAAGAAAACTCCAGAAATAGAGCTCTCTCATCCTCCAATGACTTTAGCAAAAGCCTCACCTGCCATACAGGGAATGAAAGAGCTTCTTTGAGAGTCTTATACCTAGCAGCTATATTAGGCTCATTCTACGAACAGGGTGTAAAACATGATAATAAAAAAAAAAGATTTAAAAAAAACACTTGACCACTATGAAATGGCATTGATTGTCAACCTCAAGAGGTTGAGCTGTTTTATTTATTTATTTATTATTTAAATTTGGGACTTTGGTATGGAATTTCAATCTCCTTTTAAGCAATAAATATGCATTAGAATTAAATGGACCCTACACTATAAAAAATGCTGGGTTAAAAGCAACCCAAGTTGGGTTGAAAATGGACAAACCCAGCAATTGGGTTGTTTTAACCCAGTGGTTGGGTTAAATGTTTGCCCATCGTGCTGGGTAGTTTTATTTAACTCAACTGTTGTATAAACATTACTGTATTGCTTGCTTAAAATGAACCCAAAATATGCTGGAAATTAACATTTATCAATATGTTTAATGAGCATTTATTAATAAGATAATGAATAATAAACAATAAACATTTATTAAATTGCTTATTAATAAATGTGCACCTTTTGATTATTATTGTTGCCTCTAGTAATTATGTGTCTGATTTTTAATTTCTCACCTATTTTGGGTTCATTTTAAGCCAGCCATATAGTCACTTTTAATCAGTAGTTGGGTTAAATAAAACTACCCAGCAGGTTGGGCAAACATTTAACCCAACCACTGGGTTAAAACAACCCAATTGCTGGGTTTGTTCATTTTCAACCCAACTTGGGTTGTTTTTAACCAAACATTTTTTAGAGTGTACTGAAAAACTATGGCAGAATGAGTAACAGGGTTGATGATTTAGCCGATTAACATATCTATCAGAAAGGACTAGCTAATTTGGGACCAAATGCTGGCTTATTAAACTTATATTTCCCAATATAATCAAGAAAAATATTTCATTAGTCCCTTTTATTATAATAACTTGATAACAGGGTTGGATTTTTGAGCTTGATGAATGCAGTCAACACTGCACTATTTGTAAAATTTTGCTTGTCTTCCTGCCATGATGTAGAAAGGGTCACTCCTTGGGTTCCACAATTTTAAGGAATGTTACATTTTTTTTAATAATGGTGGGAATTCATGCATGTGAAATGTGGGCCGAACTATACAGTCCAATACGGTCGACCGCTTCATCTGAAAAAAAGTTTCTTTGCAAACTCTCCATTACACTGTGCCTCCTTTACAAAACAAAATGCTCCGAATAAACATATAATTGCTTATAAACATGTATCCAGGGTGCCATCAAAATAAACCATCCACTTGTTTCTGACGCTGGGATCCTTCTGAAATCTGTACAAAAACACAAATGAGCTGTTTAAACTGGACGCATAAAAGCGATCCTTCTTTCACTCTTCCATTTGTCCTGTTGTTGGCAGACTCAAGCGCATGGAGAAACAGCTCATAAAAAATTTAGCTTGACTTCCTGAGGTTGACAGTCAATGTCATTTCATAGTGGTCAAGCACCATTTTTTAAGTATTCTCTTTTTTATCATGTTTTACACCCTATTCGTAGAATGAGCCTAGGTATTAGACTCTCTAAAAAGCTCTTTCATTCTCTGTATAGCAGATGAGGCTTTTGCTAAACTCATTTGAGGATGAGAGAGCTCTATTTCTGGATTAAAATTAATATAATTTTTTTTTTTTTTTAAAGGGTCGTGACATGAGAAATGATCTTTTGATATATAAGAGGTCTTTGTACCGTTAAAACACCCTGCATGTTTCGTCCTGCCTCCAGAACAAGACAATGGCGAATAGTCTTACATCATTGCGCCATAGGCCCCACCCACTGGCAATCAGTCACTTAACAGCTGGCATTTGCCTACACTGGATGTAATCATTGTGTTGCGTCAAAAGCAAAGAGAACCCATTAGAATCACTGATGCTGTCTACACTGGATACAGTATACAGATGTGCACTCAGTTTCTGACATATTTCATGTGCTTGAGTCTGTCGACAACAGGACAAATGGAAAAACGTTTGCTTCGTTAGTTTAAACAGCTCATTTGCATCTCTTTACAGACTACAAAAGGATCCCAGCATCGGAAACAAGTGGATGGTTTATTTTATTGGCATCCCGGTTCACGTCAGAGAATTATATATTTGTTCGAAGCATTTCATTTTGTAAACATTGTAATGGAGAGTTCACAAAGAAACTTTTGTTGACAGCCAGCTGATCTGACAGCAGCTGCATTACAAACAAAAGAGTAAATGATCTCATAATGCTTTGTCTGTGAATGACGGTTTTATATGGATAATGTTTTTCAAACACTTACTCACATGCAATAGTGAGTGGGATTTGATACTGTTTCCTATGCAATGACGTTAGCCAATCATAACAGTGGCTGTTTACTGACAAGCCTTAAAGAAGACACCCCTTAAAAACAGATCATTTCAGACAGAAGGTGAGAATGAGTGCTGAAAATAATATTTTGTTTGCATATATATTGTTGTTTTTTTTGTGCAAAACTTTATTAATATTATAAGTGAACCTCAAGGAACATATTAAAATAATAAAACAAATCCATGTCATGATCCCTTTAAACTACAGTCCACTGAATATATTGTTATTGTTAACTAAAACTAAAACTGTTTAAATTTGTTTTCAGTAATTGAAATAAAGCAGAAATAAAACTGAAATGGATGAAAAACTTAAACATAAAAAAGTAAAGAAAAATTAGAAACTCAAATAATGTTTAAGTTTAAGTAAAATTAGTAAAAAAAATGAAAATGAAAATAAAAATAAATAAAAATAGAAATAAAAATAAATGAAAGCTATATAGAAATATTTAAAAACTAATAATAATGACAAAATCACATAAAATGACTGAAACTAAAATTAAAATGAAAAAAAAAAAAAAAACTATAATACAATAAAATAAGAAACAATTTTTTGAAGTTGTAAATAAAACAAAGACCACTTTAGTACATTTTACTGGAATATACTATTTCAGTCTTTATACTTCAAAATGTCATGTTTTAATTCATTGTGCTGTTTCCTTATAATTATTTGTGAAATTTACTACCAAATTCTGAGTAAAAACATTGTTAAATCCTAGACCAATTTTATATAAGCAATACTAAAAATAACACTGCACTAAAAAGCAGCCCAAGATTATGTAATTTATCTTATTTGATCCAGATCAAGACTTTGGAGGTGGGACTAGGGTGACCACCCGTCCCCATTCCAGGTTTATTGTCCTTATAGTGGACTTCAATGGAGCCCAAATGGTTGAAAGTCAAAATTACAGCAGCGCCAGTTCTGTTTTTTTCCGTAAGCAGAATAGGGAAGGCGTAGGACATACAGCGTAAGCTTTTTGAAGAATACGAAAGTGTGGTTTTGGCGGAAGCACATGCAAGGCGAACATTTGTGTTTATAAAGCATATACAGTTGTATTTTTTTAGAAAATGGCCAATCGTTTCACTAGATAAGACTCTTATTCCTCGTCTGGGATCATTTAAAGCTCTTTGAAGCTGCACTGAAACTGTAATTTTGACCGTCAACCGTTTAGAGAGACCACTGAAGTCCACTATAAGGAGGAAAATCATGGAATGTTTTCATCCAAAACCTTCATTTCTTTTCGACTGAAGAAAGAAAGACATGAACATCTTGGATGACATGGAGGTGAGTAAATTATCAGTAAAAATTTATTTGAAAGTGAACTAATCTTTTAATTTAAGCTTTTTTTTAAGAAACAGGACACCAAATTGTAGAGTATTCATGAAAAGTGTCATTAGCATCACACACTATCAGCATGGCTAAGATAGATCCTCCAGTCTGCACATTCTGCAAATGCATAAAAATAGGCACATTTCAAACAACATATTCCTATTACTACTCAAAATATTGATCAAAAGATAGCTAAGATAGCTATACAAAGCTAACAGCGCTACACGGCTGAGCAGCATTTTAACATATGTGCTTGCGATTTGCAGGCACTTGCTAAAAATAGACTTGCACTGGTGTCTGCCGTTGCTTCATATGACACACTGGTAAAAGGGGACAGCACAGCAAGAGTGTGTATGTGTGAGCGTGTTCCTGCAAGCTCTTCATATGTAAGACCACAAATTCTTTGAACTACCACAACTGATTTCCTACCGCACACCGTCTCACTCTTTCACCTCCTGGCAAACTGCAGACTGTTGCGACTCGCAGCAATGTGTAGGTGTTGTTTTGATAAGGATGCAGTTGCTGTTTGCCAGGGCGACGGCACACAGATTATATGATTGTAAATCAACTATAAATAAACAATACAATGTCTTAATCTCAGTCTCCATGGTTCCATTCAACTGCATTTAGCAACATAGAAACAGATTTGTTCGTAGTCTGTTTCTAAGTATTACATCCTGTTGTTTTTGCACACAAATGCTGAGCGGAACATCTCACTTTAGTAATACAGTGGTTAAATGAATGGGGTCAACAATGCTGATATAATATCTACCGTCCCTGCAGAAACACACAGAATCTGTTAAAATGACCGCAATTACCAAGCTGATCCAGATGAATTAACAGGGAATGTTTTCAGAACTATCGTTTTTCTCAAAGATATGAACAAAAACGTTAATTGAATGTTCATTCAAAGTCATCTGGTTTTTAATAATGTTCTCAAAAATGTTATTTATATATGGAGCCCTGCACATGACATGCAAGAAAAAAAAATTGTGTGCATGATTTACTATTTCATTCCCTTGATTTACTAAATCATGTGGATGATTTACTATTTCATTCCGAGCGCTTACGCTGATACACGGGAGCGTTTGAAAGCAGGCATCTATCAGTGGATCCCTAATATATCACTGATAGACGGATCAGCTGATAGACGCCTGCTTTCCGTGTTTATCTGTGTAAGAGCATCAAAGATGTCTATTTACAACTAGGGTGACCACGCATCCCGCATTTTGCAGGACAGTCCCGAAATTGGGAGCTTTGTCCCGCGTCCCACAAAATGTCCCACATTTCAGTTATGTCTGTATTATTATTTCTTTTCATCACTGAAATCACAATACCACAGTAAGAAATATAAAAACTGTGACTGGCATTTAAAAATCTATCTGTGCAGCCGTCATGTTCTAGCTATTAAAATAACCAACGCAATCATAGAGAGAGGTTTTCCTGCTGATGACAACTGAGTGGACAGCGCAAAGGAATAGCTAACGCTGCATTCACATGGGGCGTCGGCGTTTACGCTTCTAATTTACTTTGAATGGGTGACGTCATGTGTAGCCGAACTGAATTGTGGGTTCTGTCACGTCACTTCACTCACGTTGCAAGCGGCAGAAGTCAAAACCCAAGAGGCAATACTTAATTAATATTAATAAAATTATGATAATTTTTAGTGAAAATAGTGAAAATACTAACTGGACCATTGAATCCTTCACATCTTACGCACCCAAAATCGGTGAATTTCACTGCCAAATCAGAAGCGCAATAGAACAGTTTTTTTAATTAAATCACCAGTAAATTGTATGGCTCCTACAGTAAATGTTGTATTGTCTTATATATGTTTTATTTTACCAGTTGTGGAATCCAACCATTCAACCATCTGAGGTAACGTATTTAGTCTACTTTATTGAGTATTTCCATTTCATGCAACTTTACACATTTATTAATAGTAATAATTAATAAATTTAAGATCATCATGTTTGCAGCGAACAATATATTTCAGACTTAGTGGAGTAATAATAGTATCTGGGTCTGAATTGAAATATATATATTGTACGTTTTAATGGATCACGTGACTATCATAATGATCTTATAATACATGATGCAATGCTGTGTCCGTTATCCCATAATTCCCACTTTTGGACACTTTTGCTTTAACGGACATTAGACTGCAAAATCAAGCTGTTATATTCATATATTTATTGTCCAACATTCCCAATTTTTCTGATGCATGTCCTTATTTTAATGTCATATTGTGGTATTAATTCAGTGTTTATAAGCCTTTTAAAGAACTTTAACCCAAACTGACTGGGTTTCTAGAGAGCAAAAAGGTTTTGTGAAAAAAGTGGAAGATTTAAACACAAAGTGTGTAAAATAAACTGTTAAAAGGATGTGATGATCACTATTTTATTCTGTGTTTTCATCATTCAGGTTGGATTTGAGCTTTAATGTACATTTTTTTTTAACAAAGCAGCTGATGTTGCCATAGAAACTAGTGGACTGCCACTCGCTTTCACCCCAAAATGGCGGAAACGCAGGGCTGCTGCTGGACGCCGGTGTTTCAATGCAACGTTATATTGAGTGTCGCTTCTTGTTAGTGTATATTCTATGATTCTATGCAGAAGTTGAAGATTTCTCAACTTTTCAAGCACCAACGCAGGCGTCAGCCAATCAGATCGCTTTATGCAAACATCCTAGAGCAGTCACTAGCCAATTGCGTTCGAGCAACACCGGAAAGTAATGCGATTGGCTGTTATCATTATAACGGTTGTGTCAACACAAGCTTCAGACACGCCCTCCGTCAAGCATTGACGCTGACGTCCCGTGTGAATGCAGTGTAAGTGAAGGCCTCAGCAATGTGGGTAAACACAGCTACACCAGCAAAAATTTCATCTCACATACTGGATAAGAAGCTAAAGTTAAAGCAAAATTAAAGCATGTAATCACCCATCCTGATGGCAAATATTTCCACCGAACATGCGCCGATCCCGTGGTCGGGCACCTACAGAAAAACACGAGATATTCTCCATTCATTTTAACCAATACAAAAAATGATTGCAACTTTCAGACATGAGTTTCTTCTCATGTTAATATTAATTTAAGGCGTTTTCTATTGCGTTAACATACTGACAAATGTTGAGAGTGCATTATTGTAACGCGAGAGCGCATCAAATGTGTGAGCAAGAATCTCTCCGCTCACAGACGGATTCCCTTCTCGTGCAAAACTGGATGTACGCTTTCTCTCGCTCCAATATTATGTCCGTGCTCAAACTTTGTCCTCCTGCATGTGCAGTCGTGAATCTCGAATTGTCTTCTCTCAAGTTTGCCAACGAATGTAAATCAGTTTTCACATAGCATATTAGTAGTAAATGTCTCACGCATATCCCACATTGTCCCACAAAATCACATTTCTTGTCCTACAACTAGGGTTGTAACGTATGAGATTTCCACGGTATGATAACCGTCTGAGTAAATATCACGGTTTCACGGTATACATATTAAAAAATCAATTTTTATTTATATCATCAATTCAAATGACCAATAAATTAATTAAAATGTTTTCTCTATTCAGATTTCAATAATCAAAAACAATCAAACACATTTAATAAATTATTATGGATTAGAAAATGAACAATTTTTTTTAATTAAAATTCAGAAATTCTGCCTTGACTAATTCTGGCTTTTATTTTTTTAATACAAATATTATCAAAATGATGAAAATTAAATTAAGTTTTTTATTATTATTTTGAGAAGTACATTCTATTTAACAATCATAATAAATTTCAGTCAATTTCTTCGAGTTAAAAAGCGGTCTTTTATTTTGGCGGGATGTAGTGAAGAGCTTTGAGTTTCAGTGTATTTGACAATGGTTTTTCTCAAATAAAATGATGAAATGCTCATTAAGCGCTATCTCAGAGCAAGTTTGGATATGTTTGTGTTCATGTCCTCTGATAACGAGACGGCAAACACTGAAAAAACAATAAGAGCAGTCGCACATACTTGAGTATGTAGTACAGGAAACGGCGCAGCTCATTCACACAGACTGACACGCAAAACAAACAGATTTATACAGCCGTCTTTTTGCGCTTTAATATTCACAGAGCCCGCCTAGACCATGTCACGATTTTATTTATTGTACAGCTCTGCTTTCGTTTTATTCATCAGTCCAACAAATCGCGCGTTTTTACCTGACATCGCTGCGTTATACTGTTCCATTTTCATGACTGGATTCCGGGATTCCCTCTCCATAACGCATATCATACGACCTAAGTTATAAACGGAACATACCTGCATCTACACGGATGGTGTTCTCGAATATAGGTGAACATGTTCAATGCGTTTCCTCCTTTTGCAGGTAGGCCTACTTTGCGCCCACATTGTTTTTGGATATTTACACTCGAGGACAGCCCCGCGTTTGTTTTTCTATATCTAAAGTAACGTTATTCCCATAATGCAAATTGTAACTTATTTTTCAACGGGGCATAGAGATTAGAGATAGCAACTTCTGTTTCTGACATTGTCTGCTGTATGTGTGGAGCAAGTTTAGAGTGTAGTGAAGTAGAAAGTTGTCAATGCGCAAGTGAAATTCTGCTTCTTATTTATTTTTTTTTACAATACCATAAATAAGCAAATGTACACGATATGTTAATCGTACGTGTTCATACCGTGATATATCATACCGGTATATCGTTACAACCTTACCTACAACAGATCAATAGCCAGGTGGTCACCCTATTTACAACATGTTTTTGAAGCGTTGATCATTGTAGCCAATCACAGACCTATCTGTTGAGCGCGTGAACACAATGGCCAATCAGAGGCATATCGGCCAAAATGCTGGGGGGAAATACTGGTATTGTCACTTTTTTAAAATTTCAGTACCGACTCGGTACCAAAGTCAGTACTTTTGACAACCCTATTGGGAACAAGCTTCAACCATGTTCCACAACCACCAAAAATCTCTTTCACTTTTTACCTCTCTCTCAGATCTGTTTGTTGCGTTTTCTAGGCGGATGCTCTGCAGCTCACAGAGATGCTGCACTTTTCCTGTTGTGCACTACTATACTATAGTGAGCTACACCAACTAGAAACCAGGACTCAGCGTGGGCCAAAAGAGGACATGGAAAGCTGATCTCAGACCATCGTCAGAAAAAAATAGGTCAATACGCATTAGCTGCGACCACATACAAAAGTTCCTTCACTCGGACTGGAGAAAACCATCTATATGTGTCACGTCTCTCTCTACATAAGTCCACCGTTTCCTCTTCTAGTTAATATTTATAATGTGGAGCACCACAACAACAGACATCTAATCAGTAATGACTATCAATGCTAAACGCAAACCGGTGGCTTCATTGACCTCTTTCACAAGGCGAAATGTTACTGAACTAAACCCATGTCGAGGTTACATCACGCTAACATCAAATTCATGCCATTCTATTGACACGAATGCTTTATCCCATTATTGACAGACTTTTGCTAGCCTTTGGAGATTATGGTGTTGGCATTTTAAGTACTTTAATGGTAGCGAACAGTCAAAGTGATTAGGCAACAAGGGTGATAAGGAGTGAAAATAGATAAAGGCTATTATGCCCTTCGCCCTGAGGAAATGAATCAATATTGTGTAGTGTTATGGATGAAGCCTGTTAGTCTAATGCGTATCACAACAGGCCCCGAAATACTCCTAAGTGCTTAAATGCCTATTGGGTTTGGTGCAGCCCACTCCTATTTCCTGACCATATGATAGCCAGTGATGAGAAATAGAGAGAGAGGGGGGTTCCTGTCTGCCTGGATGAGAGGAATAGCAACATGAATCTCACTTTCTGTCATCCACGGTGGAAAGAGAGAAATGAGAGGGCCGTTCCTCGGGTCACCGCCTCTCAGACGGAAGATGATGTCAGTGAACCAAACGCAGGCAGGTCATTCTCTTGTTCAGCTGTGAGTAACAACACATTTGCATTCTTAAAAGTAAAGGTTCGGAAAGGGTTTTGCAGCCTTGGTACCACAGGAGAACTTTTTCAAAAGTTTCAGGAAGAAAACCATCTGTGTACTGGTGCTCTAAAAACCCAGAAACCAATAGACTCTTATGAAAAATGGATTCTAAACGGCAGCAAATAAGAGTTCTTTGGCTTGTGGAACTCTTTTTTGGTGCTGATTAGAAACCTGCTTTTTGGGTTGTATGAAAACAGGAGTAAAGAAGGTCAACATCAAGCATCATTCAACACTTTTTTACTTCCAGGTCTACTTTTATGAAGACAAGCAGTTTTGCTATTTTGTTTAAAAAATAAATAGCATCATGAGTTATTCTCAATAAGACCAGAAATGTTCATGTGTTCGAGAAAGTAAATTTTTATTTAAAGGTGCAATATGTACGATTTTTGCAGTAAAATATCCAAAAACCACTAGGCCAGTGTTATATATTTAGTTCACTTGAGTACTTACAATATCCCAAATGTTTCCAACTATTTGTAAATCGTGAGAAAATTGCAGTTTTACCCAAGGCTCTGGGACGTGTGAGGAGTCGCCTGTCTATGGCCCGCGTTATCCTCGGTTTCCGCTTTTATTTTGTAGAAACCATGGAAACACCAAAGACGCTTTAATATTTACATGTTTTAATAGACAAGGGAACAACTGTTTGGTTATGTTTATAGACAGAAAACTAATTATTGTTATATAGCTCAACATGTTTAGTCTTATTTAAATCTAATTTTCTTGATTTTTTTGCGAGTCTCATGCTTTACCATGCCTCAGAGAAAAACACTATTTTGTGAAGTAGCTAACATAGCATAATCAGATGCAGCTTTATTTTTAGTAACAGTAATACAGCATTTTCTCCATCATATAATATGTTTTAAAATTAATTGCATGCCATTTATCAACACAATCATCCAGCATTTAATATGATATTGTAAAATCGATCTATCTTACTGCAGTGTGTAACAGAGTCTCACAGCAGCCGCCGAGCGAACGCTCAGAGTAACGTTATAACATCATTTTCAACACTCTCAAATGTATCTAATATGATAAACAGAGCTGTGTTACCTCATACTCATGACCGGAAAAGCGGAAGCGGCGCCGGCGATTGTGTCATAATAAAAGTCCCGCTGCTCGTGAGGCGTGTGTTGATCAATCGCTCCAGCTCCTCGTTCAGCTCCACAACACTCGCTCCTGCTCTGCTTCATACTACAGTAACGTTAATAATCACATTCATGAACGTGATTTCTTCTCGAGTCCTTTCCCGATTGTTTCCACCGGCTGTGATGTAAAGATCACATGTTCCAAGATTCTGCGCTCAAACTTGCCGTCATCAAGCTACGCCTTTATTTTGAACAGGCCTCTAGTGACCACTAGTGGACAGAAATCTTACATATTGCACCTTTAATGTTGAGCATAAATCCAAACACAAAGAACTATTTCAGCATGAAAGGGTTTTAATATGATTCTAAATTATTAATGGCATAACCGCCTTAAGGCACTTTCACACTGAACGCGTCGCGAAAACGCGGAAGAATGGACCTTTCACACCGAAAGCGAAACGACTGATCATCTTCTGCTAATTCACGCCTGCACGCTAGGTGGCGCCGATCAACAATGCATTTGTCCTCACGTATGTGTCTCGTATATGGCTTTAACATCGTCCGCTGTTAAATTAAGATGAATAAAGTTTGGTACTAGAAACACAAACTATCAACAATGCTTAAAAGACTACATTATAAAATATATTTAGAGGTACAATTAGCATAAAGTTTTTTTCAAAATTTATGATTATTTATGTCTTTGCTCAAAACGCATTTTGACCCATTATCGAGTTATTGTATTCTGATAGTATTTAAAGTGGGTTTTGATTCAATTATGGGCAGACATGCATTCTTTGTTTGTGTTTTAAAATGGATTGAATGCTAAATCTGCTTATCATTTGTCATAAAAATACCATGAGTTGCATAAAAGCACACAGAAAACATATTGTCATAATCATGTCAATTTGCCTTCATATTTTATCTGTAGTAAAATGTTTCTCTCAATTTTTATATACAGAAGAGCAGGAGATATGATTAAATGATTGACAGATCCAAAACTTGCTCTCATAATCATAACACTCGCACACACAGAAGAAAACGGACAGTGATCACATAATTCAGTGGAAAAAGAATAGAAATTATAATAAGAACATGTGAGAATAAATCTGTTCTCAGATACCAATGATAATATCCTCTTGGATACTCTTCTTCGGTTTTTGTTTACACTAGTTTTCGAAACAGCGCCATCTCTCGCCCTTCTGTGCAACAGCAGCTGCTCCAGGAACGTGATCTAAAACTCAAATCTAATTGGATGGCCCGTTTCATCACGGACACACAGGTCGGAAAAAAATCCTCGCTTTTTCGAATGTTCGCGCCCAGTGTGAAAGGCTCCATAGGGATCTGTTGTTTCAATTCAAGAGCGTCGTCGTGCCGAAAATTTGGGCCTTCAGACATGGGGGGACACCACTTTTTTCAGTGCCTGATTCCTAAACTTTTACATTAGGACCTCTAAAATCCTAAATATGTGGCTATTGCCTTTTTGATGACCATTATTATAGATCCTTCACTCTAAAAACTAGAGGCTCAAAAAAAAAAAAAAAAAATGCACCTTTGAATTAAATTATTTTCAACCAACAGACCATATTGAATTAACTATATTGACTTATGCTGGGTACACACCACAAGATAATCAGGCTGATTTTGGGCTGATTTCTTCTGACAATCCAAGGTAATGTCCCAATCATCTTGATGGTTCTACAGATTATCTTATCAGATTTTCCTGTGGTGTGAGGTGTGTTAAGAGTGACTGAATCTGCTGGGAAGAATGTCTGAGCCGGCCCAATCACGAATCAGAAATCTTGATGTGTGGGCGAATCCTCAGGACAAACGCACATGACAAAATGGTTTGCTGCATTAATGGTTGGGACAGATGTGCGCCCTGGAACCAATTAATTTTCTATATTTCAGTTCAAATCCACAGCTATCGATGCACATGCTTAAATGCTTAATGTAACTGATTTGGCATATTTAATGAACAAGTAATATATTACTTGTCACTAGCATTAGCGCAGTCATCGCTTATAGAGTCAATAGTGTTTACCTTCATGTATCTACTCTTCAGCACAATGCTAACCACAAAAACTTCAACACTACAGAAAATCGTTTAAATGTCAAACATAACGGCATTAAACACTAGTAGGTCTTTCTTTTCACTAAAAACAAATAAAATAAATAACACTTAATTTCAACTTTTATTCTCCTTATCCAGTCCTTTGCAAAGCATGAAATCCACTGCCCAATTTCTGAAATTATCAAGGAAATTTCATAAAGTTACTTTTTAATAAAATTCAATTAATCCAGAAATTTAAGTTTAAATCATACACAATATTAAGTTAATGTAATGATCAACATTATGTCAACAGAACTCAACAAAATAATGTTTGCAACCTAAAAGGTAAATCAATAAATTGCATGCATTTATTAAAGTTATGGTTATGGTCCCCTTAATTACTTTTTAGAGTGTTTAAAAGGCGAGCTGATCCAAAAATTAAAACGACAGGTTTTACAATGTTTTTATGACGTCAAGGGGCAGCAAGCACCGCCTCTGCAGAAGAAGATCAACGCCTACTTCATCACTGCCTGTTTAGCCCCGCCCACCGATTCACACACGACATGCAATAGAATAGGTAGCCTAAGTAACATCGGCCTATGTGGTGCTAAACCAGATTGAGTTACCAAGCAATAAACATGCCGTTGAGGATTACAAAATATTGTGCCTGGACTTGACAGTAATGCAACATGTAAGTAACTGTGTGAAATCTAATGCCTGATCTGATATTAATGATTCATGTAGATGTTCTTTGTCTGTGTCAGTAAATCAAACCAATGACTAAACGTCAACTTGCCTTGTTTCTCTTTGTAGGATGAAAATAATCTGTTATTTAACGGTGATTAAATTATACAAAGAAAGCTTTCAAAGAACGCTCCCTTTGCAATCATTGGAGTGGCGCGCTGAAGCTGTCAATCAAACAGCGTGAGTTTATCATGACTGACGCGCAAAACTCCAGTTTTATTCAACAAATCTCTTAATTATATCGCGTTTGCACTGTTAGTGAAGATGAAAACATTCGTTAGTGTGCAGAAATGGAGTTGCAATGACGAGATCACTGCTTTCACGCGCTCAACAACATGTCTGTGATCGGTTACAATGTTCATCACTGCAACCTTTCATGCCACGATCTGAATATAATGCCATAGATCTAAATGTAATGCAACACTTTTCATGATTAGTTAACATAAAAACACACTAAAAGAGAAAGTAATAATTGGCTATTTCATATGCAAAGATGTCAGCCAATCACAGTGGGTGTTTACACTGAAGTCTCACAGCAGACACGCCCCTAAATATCCCAGGTGGAAAAAAGTACACTTCAATAATGTACTTAAAGTGTTCTATTTTCGTGCACTAATTTTGTACTTAATATACTAAAAATTCTGCTTTAGTACTTCATAAGATCATCTTAAGAACATATAAGTGTGCTCAACTGTGCTATTTTGAGACTAATATGAACTAAAATGTGCTTTTAATATACTATCTCTATATTTAAAAAAATGTATTTAGATACCACTTATATAGTACATTTGAACCCATAGTGTACTACAAGTGGTAGCTAAATATATTTTTAAATACAGAGATAGTATATTAAAAGCACATTTTCGTTCATATTTCATGCTCTCTCAAAATAGCACAGTTGAGTTCACTTAGATGTTCTTAAGATGATCTTAAGTAGTACTAAAGCAGAATTTTTAGCATATTAAGTACAAAATTAGTGCACGAAAATAGAGCAAAGTATATTATAGAAATGTTCTTTTTTTGTACCTGGGATAGAGCGTTTAAACCAGAGGCTAAAATCAGGGTAGGAAAAATGGCTTTTATTTAAAAATTATGACAATTTTGGATGTAAAAAGCATACTAACATTATAAGTGCATCCCAGGAAACATTATAAAATAACAAAACAACACAGTTCATGACCCCTTTAACTAAAATTAAAACGAAAACGGAAAGTACAAGAATAAAAGCTAATTCCAAATATTTTTAAAAAAAACTATAATAGTATCTCACTTATACTAAAATAACACTGACTCAAACCTGTATGACTTACTTTGTTATATGAAACAAAGGAAGATATTTGAAAACTGTCTCAGTGTTGTTTCAGACCCAATTGACTTCCAAAAAAAGCTGAACAGAATATCTTTTGTGTTTTAGTTGTTTGTTTTTTTTTTCAGCTAATTTTTGGTTCTGAACATTTTCACACTACAAGGAACCTTTTGTGCTTTGGATGTTGAAGGTTCTTCATGAAACAACGGACTCAAGCTCAAGAGTGTCATCGATTTAAGAACAGTCAAGAATAGTAAACTTGATTTTTATTAGATAAGGGTTAGTTTAATAAATAGTTCCCCCCAAAAACCTTTCACCCTTTCTTCTGTGTAACAAAAATAAGAGTGTTCATAACCAACAGCTAAAATGAACCCTGACTTCCACCTGGACAAAAAAAACAAACAAACGCTGAGACATTTCTCAAAATATCTTCTTTTTTATGTCCAACAGAAGAAAGTAAGTCACACAGGTTTGGAACGACACTTTTGGCAAACTATCCCTTTAAGGTGACACACTGAAGAACCTTTAAGAAGAGCTTCATGTTTCATTCATTTTGGGAGATCCCCCAACACTTCTCAGTTCAGTTCATCCGTTCCAGATAACACGTTGACCACTCTGCGTAAGTGTCACGTACACCATGGGTTTCCATTCATCTGCACCCCTCCTCTTGCAATGTGTAGTGTTAATTATTAAGGGATTCAGTGCGTCTGGTGCTCTGAACCCTCCCGCTACCCACCGTCACACATATTCCACCCGAATCCATAGGGACTTTTCATTTTTCCCTCCCTCCCTCCCTCCCTCCCTCTCTCAGTTCAGCTCATATCTGTCTTCAGATACAGAAGCGTATGAGTGTTACTTGATCCTGAATCGTCTTTGACATCAGCAGTGGCAAAAGTGCATGGCGTGCATATCAAACCCTGCCTGCGCACAGCGCACATATAGAGTACAAACTGACCCATTCGTGCACCTTTTAACACAGAGAGAGCAGGTTTTGCATCCTGCTGTGATAGCATGATGGTCTGTCACGTCACACAACACAGACGAGACTGGTCATGTGGTTAAAAATTCAGCCACTGAAGCCTGTCTGTAAGGATGTGGCATGTTTAATATATAAAGAGTCAAGCAGAAGAAAGCTGCTGGTGGCCCTTAAAGGGGCATTTTGAATGTCTTGCTGTTGTTTACAGTTGTGGGCTTGATTGCATGTGTGTGCGAAAGAGAGGTCTATATTTGTACAAGGGCTTTCATGCACCTTTTTTCAAATTTATTTTATTTTTTGGAGGAGGTGTGAGTGCCAGTCCTGGTTCACATGATGCCCTATGCAAGACATAAACAAAATCAAAGAAAAAAAAATCAAAGAAAAAAACTTTACATGTTTGTCAAGTTTTTGATCAGAGAGTAATTGGGCCTGAGTTAAAATCATTGACATGATATGATAAAAATTGTCAGTAATATTAAGTAATATTAACCAATAATCTGTTCAGTTGCAATTTTACTTGATTAAATAAATAATAATTCCTTGTGAAATATCAAAATTAATAATAATCATTATTATTATTATTTAATTATATTTAATATATTAATATTTAATTATATTTAATATTTCATTGATATTTCACAAGAAATTATTATTTCTTTAATAAAGCAAAATTGCAGATGAACTTGAAAGCCATCAGGTTTTACATTTTGATAATAAATCTTTGAGTTCCACAGGAAAAAATAAATAATAAATAATGATTTTTGAGTAGGGATGCACCGATAGGGTTTTTGGAGGCCTATACCAATACCAATTTTAACAAACTATTATTGGCTGATTCCGATACCGATATTTGTCAATTGCTCTCTTATTTTTGTCATTAAAATAGTGCTTTGATCATGTTTTAAATGAGCAAAGTTATATATATATATATATATATATATATATAAATAAAAAAACACATGCATTAAGTTACACTAGCTAGTTTATTGCTGCATCATCAAATAATTTCTAATGAACATGGATTGGATCAATTTACCATTCAGCAGGCCTACATAAATACAACAGAACAAAGATACATATGAAATAGCTTTTAGGTAGGTTTAAAGCTAATATGTAGTTATTTCGCCGCTAGAGGTCGTCTATTCAAAACAAAGGCGTAGTTCAGTGACGCAGAGTTTACACACGGAATCATGGGAAATGTCGTCTTCACCTCTACGACCGGTGGAAAAGAATCAGGACGGGACTCGGGCAGAAATCATGTTCATGGATGAGATTATTAACATTATGAAGCAGAGCAGGGCGAGTGCTGTTGGAGCTGAACGAGGAGCTGGAGCGATTGAGAGACAAACACGACACATGACTCGAGAGCAGAGGAACTTTTATTATGCTGCAGTCGCTGCCTCCACTTCTTACGTTCAAATGTGTATGGGGTAACACAGCGCTGTTTATCATATAGATATATTTGAGTGTGTTGAAACTGATGTTATAACGTTACTCTGTGTGTTCGCTCAGCGGCTGCATAGGGTGACCACCAGGCTATTTATCTGTTACAGGGCAGTAGATGTGATTTATCGGGACAATGCGGGACATGTGTGAGACAGATACATTTAGGACTACTATGGCTATTTAAACATTGATTTACATTTGTTGGCAAACTTGGCATATGCGCCGATTAATGTTTCTGGCGGTGGGTGCCCACATTATAACATTACGCTCTGGCAACATTAAATCCTGGAGAGAAGACAATTCTAGATTCATGGCTGCACATGCAGGAGGACAATGCACATGTAATATCTGAGCGAGAGCGCCTCCAGAATCCACCTGTGAGCGGAGAGATTCCTGCTCGCGCATTTGATGTGCTGTGTTACAATAATGCGCTCTCGACATTTTTCATTGTAATATAACGCCACAGAACCCATGTTAAATTAACTATTAATGTGAGAAGAAAGTCTTAATAAATTTTTTATTGGTAAAAACGAATGGAGAATATCTATTTTCGACTATTTCCATAGGTGGCGCTTGAGGATCCACGGGTTCGGCGCATGTTCGTTGGAAATATTTAACATCAGGATGGATGAGTACATGCTTTAAATCATCAGTTTGGGCAGCTTTGAGCAGCTCTTGAGGTTCTTATCCAGTATGTGAGATGAAGTCCTTGCTGGTGTAGCTGTGTTTACCGAGTTTGATGAGGCCCGCACTTAGCTATTCCTTCGCACTGTCCACTTAGTTTTCATCAGGAGGAAAACCTCTCTCTATGATTGCATTGGTTGGTTATTTTCACAGCTAGTATATGACGGATGCACAAATAGATTTTTAAATGTCAGTCACATTTTTATTATATTTCATATTGAGGTATTGTAATTTCAGGGATGAAAAATTATTATACAGACATAAATGAAATGCGGGACACTATTTCAGTCTTGCTGGACGCGGGACAAAGCTCCCAATTTCGGGACTGTCCCACAAAATGCGGGGCGGGTGGTCACCCTACTGCTGTGAGACTCTGTTACACACTGCAGTAAGATCGATCGATTTTAGAATATCATAATAATAAATGCTGGATGATTGTGTTGATAAATGGCATGCAATTAATTTTAAAACTTATTGTATGATGGAGAAAATGCTGTATTACTGTTTCTAAAAATAAAGCTGCATCTGATTATGCTATGTTAGCTACTTCACAAAATAGTGTTTTTCTCTGAGGCATGGTAAAGCATGAGACTCGCAAAACATCAAGACATCTATATTTAAGACTAAATGTGTTGAGCTATATAACAATTAGTTTTCCGTCTATAAACATAACCAAACAGTTGTTCCCTTGTCTATTAAAACATGTAAATATTAAAGTGTCTTTGGTGTTTCCATGGTTTCTGCAAAATAAAAGCGGAAACCGAGGGAAACGTGGGTATGACGCCATTGACAGGCGACTCCTCACACGTCCCGGAGCCTTGGTTAAAATGAGGATTTTCTCATGATTTACAAATAGTTGGAAACATTTGGGATATTGTACTCAAGTGAACAAAATATATAACACTGGCCTAGTGGTTTTTGGATATTTTACTGCAAAATTCTTACATATTGTGCCTTTAACAGTTTTTAGTTACAGAAATAAAGTAAACAAATGTAAAATAACACTGCATATATTCTTCACTGTATAAATTAAATCCATATATTATTATTACATTGACACATAGCTAAATTATACTGTACAACGGTAATATATTTCTGTCACAATTACTTCAAGTTAAACTGAACTTTTATTTTGACGGGTTGCCGTGAAGACCTTCGAGTTTCTGTGTGTTTATGATATGACGATAGATTTTATTTATCAAAACGTCCGTCAAATTCCACCTTATACAGCGTTATCCGTGTTTTTATGACTAAATTCCGTCCGTGTTTTTGCAGACACTAGTCTATATTGTGAGCTGATTTAAGTGTACTGACCTGCTTTTTATTTATTCATCAAAACTTTGACAAATTCCGTGACATTCCGCGTTTTTATCACTGGATTCCGAGATTCCGTCCGTGTTTTCGGCATCGAGGAAATCATAGGGCCCTATACATATTAGCCCTTATGAAAGTTTCAAAAGTTATTTAGTCAAGAGTAGTTTGTTGTTTGAGTAACATTAAAACACAGACAGCAGCACAGCAGGAATATTAGATTATGAATTAATCTTGGATTATGCAACAGACATTATACAGCTCAGTGCCTTCACGCAGCAAATTAATAAACCATCGGTTTGTTATATCTGCCTTTTTCATGCTGGTTGTAAATTGATCAAAAATCGGACCATACATTGGTGCGTCTCTAGTTTTGAGTGACATGAGGGTGGGTATACAGTCACAAAATTTGCATTTTAAAGTAAATGATCTTTAGAAGGTGTGAATGTGAACAGTTGATTTCTGTCCTAGTGCTTTAGACAATTTTGTTTTTAACCAATAGTAATCATGTGACTTCTTTATCAAAGATACAATTTGATGACTGATGAGAATTGCGCTGCTTAAATCAACACAGTTGTCATTATAAGGTGCAAAAGACAGTGATCAGTCGGTAAGCCCTCAGTAGAGAGCCTATCTCTCTCATACACTCACTCACACTGAGTTTGAGCTGCAGTGAAAGAGGATTTCATTCATCCATATTCACTGTATCGGACAGACTCTCACAGTTTCTCGGCCAGCGTGCGATTGGGGGGGGGGCATAAGCTCTTGGTGTTAAGTCACTTTCTTGCTTAAATAGAGTCTATCCCGGTGGGCCTGGAATAACTTAACACTTAGGGATCACACCATTAATTGCGCTCTCAGAATGAAGACACTAAGAGCTGCTTTATCACAGGTGCAAAAAATAAACTAAACACACTGACTGTAATAATACTAAATACATCTAACCACAAAATCTGAAAAATGCTGGGTTGAAAATGGACAAACTAAGCGGTTGGGTTAAGTGTTTGCCCATTGTGCTGGGCAGTTTTATTTAACCCAACTATTGTTTAAAAATGACTATATGGCTGGCTTAAAATGAATCTAAAATGAAATTAAAATGTTCATTTATTAAACATATTAATAAATGTTAATTTTCAAGATATTTTGGGTTCATTTTAAGTAAGCAATACTGTAGTTTTTAAACAATAGTTAAATAAAACTACCCAGCAGGTTGGGCAAACATTTAACCCAACTGCTGGGTTAAAACAACCCAATCACTGGGTTTGTCCATTTTCAACCCAACTTGGGTTGTTTTTAACCCAGCATTTTTTAGAGTGTAGAGGCAACAATAATAATCAAAAGGTGAACATTTATTATTAAGCAATTTAATAAAAGATTATTGTTTAATTAATATTCATTAAACTTATTAATAAATGTTCATTTATTAAAGATATTAATAGGCTAAATGTTAATTTCCAACATACTTTAGGTACAGTAATTTTTAAACAATAGTTAAGGTAAATAAAATTACCCAGCAGGTTGGGCAAACATTTAACCCAACCGCTGGGTTAAAACAACCCAATCACTGGGTTTGTCCATTTTCAACCCAACTTGGGTTGTTTTTAACCCAGCATTTTTTAGAGTGTACAGTAATGCCATCATATATTAATACTACAGTACTACAGATACTGTATATACCATTCAACTAGAATATGACCATATTCAATATCATATTTGAAGCAATACCATGGAATTACCTTACATTATGTCCAAAAATTCATTACTCACAAAAAAATAGAATGGTACCACCATGGTTTTTGAATATGTACTATGGTACTACCATGTTTTTTTTAACTTGGTATCATTGTAAGTACTACCATATAAAATATTAGTTAATATAAATATAAATATTTCAAAGTATTATCATAACCGTACCATTCTACAGTCAAAGTATTAAAAAAAAAAAAATAGTGCATGGCATTATCATAGTAAATATACATAAAACCATAGAAAACCCCTACAAAATGTCCAAAAAACATGGAAGAACCATGCTACACATTCACAGAAAAAGTGGTACACCCAAAAAACGAAGGTCTAATGGGGCATGGTACACAGTACAATACCCCTCCAATTTTGATAGAACCATGGTATCATATCCACACAAAATAGGTTGTGGTAGTTTTTATTAGCCGAACATTCATTCAGGACACACTTTAAACCATCTTTACCTTATTAATTTACTCTCAGTGTCTTCCCCTTCACCACCCCTCTCAAGAAAACACAGAATCGATCAGAAGAACATCGATATGAGCTCAGAATGTCCATTCAATGATCTCGAGTCTCCTGAAAAAGATCTCAGCAGAGCCTTAATCGTGTTTTAGACTGTCTGTGAAATGTCTAGTGACTGAAGCTATACAGAATGTTAGTTATATAAAGTGACAAACATAATAAGAGTCTCATAAACTTCTACTCAACAACCCACCAAGCCAAACACTTAAAACGCCTCCAAATGACGGACAAAACACCTCAAAGTTCAACATTTACTGACAGGATCAGTGAGGGAAGATGAGGCGCGCTTACCGTGCGTTTCACAGAGCCAGAGAGACTGATGCGGCGCGCAGCATCCCTGCCATCCTCAGTGAGAAGACTTCTACTGCGCGCTCTTCTCCGGCATGATCACCGCTCCTCAGCTCTCCTCCAGCTCAAACAGCTGCAGGCTGACGATCATAGCTGGGCTTTTGCTCGCAGTTCATCGGCTGTGGAGCGCGAACAGTGCCGCCTACTCTGATTGAGTTTAGAGAGCGCAGAGGCTGCGATGATCGCTCACTTTCTCCGGGCATATGGACCATGTGATGAGGCTCATCCCTCCATCTGCGCGAGCCCGATCAGCGCCACCCAATGGAAAAATCATGCTATTCATCACTAAAGCTATATGGGCCGCCCAATTGGAAAATGAACCGGCCCAGTTCTGAGAAACAAAAGCTTCTCCATTTGACCAAATTTCCTTAACTTTAGAAGTACCATTTAGATAATTATTGCTTTTACATATAGTTTTTGTGAGAGTGAGGCTAGTTGTCACAATAGCTATATCTCAGTATATTAAAAGTACACAAACGTGATTTATTTTGCAGTATGCATTATATCCAGTATGTCGGTTTCTATGGAAGCTTGTTTTGCCACGGAATTAAAAATGTAAAAAGCAAATTCTGACTTTTTATCTCACAATTCTGACTTTTTCCCCCCAAATAAGACTTTATCTCACAATTCTTACTTTTCCCTCCCAATTCCAAGTTTACATAGGCCTAGAGCGCCTAAAGGGACATTTTTGCGAGTGAACGCAAAGTTTCTCGGAGGAACGCAAAAAAAAAAAAAAAAAAAAAAAGCGATAGAACGCAACAGCCAGGGTTGCCAGGTTTTCACAACAAAACTCGGCCATCTGCTACTCAAAACTAGCCCAGTTGCGTTTTCGGGAATCCCCCAGTAAAATTTGCGTCTCCGTAGGATAAAATCCACATTTTTGGCAGGGATCCCCTGGTAAAATTAGCATTCCAGGGGCTAAATATCATGTTATTGGGGTCGCTTCAACATGTGGACATGAAAAACAACCTGCAGCAACACTGTAGCCCAATTCCACGGGAAAACCGCAGCAACTTGGCAACACTGTCAAACAGCACTGACTTATTGTTTTTCCTCCCATTTCATATTTTTTTTCCACCACCATATCCCTTTAGGGGCTTAATAATACCTCACAATTCTGAGAAAAAAAGTCACAATTACCTTTTGTTTTATTTCATGGCTGAACAATAATTTAAACCTCCAAACTACATTTACAGTATCATATTTTTTCTAATAGCTGTTGTATAAAAAAAAAAAAAACATTTAGGCAAAATCCAACTATTGAAAGTAGATTTTAACCTAAAGGTTGAACTTTGTTTCATAAATGTCAGGTTGTCAGTTTGTAATATTATAGAATTCATTTTTTACAATATATGTTGTCTAAATATCTGTTTTTCGCTGCATCATGTCTTGTTTGGTGCTTCATGGTTTCCATTGTGACAACTTACCCCATATATTCTATATATGTCAACATGTAAAAAGGTTAGGCAACTGATCTCCTGTACATTTAATTTTAGATTTAATACTTAAAAATCACGTTAGAATAGCATTGACAGTTTGGGCTGTTTCTAAGAAGTTATTGGAGTCACAATAAAGCAGCACAATTGTGTGACATTACTTTTATACAACAAGTTAATATTGAGTAACTTACATTTTAGATAAAATATTGTTTTTGTCAAAGAAAATAGTTCCAAACGAAGCCACATCAGAACATTTGCAACACCAAGCACCAAACAGCAGCAGTATTTTGTTTTCCAGTAATTCTGTGTTTTGCACAAAGTGGTTGCACGAATCATTCAATGACTCACTCATAAATTGTTTAGGCTGAATGCGAAATCACATACTTCCCTACTATACAGTAATCAAAAAACAGTATGTGACAAAAGAAGTGTGTCCCAATTTACAGGCTAAAAGTACTTCTGGCGAGATAGATTCTGAGGTGCGGATACGATGGACACTTTACTATCCCATGAGGCCACGGGAGAGGATTTGTGAATGACAGTGAAGCGACGCAACCGGCACTGATAGGTCACGTGACAGTGACAACATGGCGATGGAGTAAGTCCAGATTACATTCATACTACACACACTCATACTATATAGAATTAGCGGTCATGATGTGATTACTTATTTCGAATAAGTATCTACTATAGAGAGTATGCAATTTCGGTCGTAGTCTTACTAAATGAATCAGTGTTTTTGAGTGAATCGGTTAAATAAATGATTCAATGACTCACTCAAAAATCACATGCTTTGTTCCTGCAGAAAGAGTTGTTAAAAAAAACCAACCCCACCGCTAACAGGGAATGACAGTCTGTCTAGAAAGTGTAAACACAGACAAGCGGAGCAATACAAACAGTGAAAATTGTGTGTACTGCTGAACTTTGGAACGCTGCTCGACTTTTATTTCATATAATACCTTATTCTGGCTCTTATTCCTCTTTACATTATTGTATATTTAAAAATTGCATTGAATATTACATATTAATACCTCAATGTACATAACATAGGGTGTTTTACTCTTATAATTTACCATGCTTTTAGGTCTTTTCACTACACTGCTTCAGTGTTCTGTTTTCCTGCGCTGAATTGCACCTCTGGGACTAATACAATTAAAGTATTGCATTGTCCTGCCTCCAGTGGACTTTATAACCCTTTTTTGTCATGCTGTGAACTGTAGAACTCAATGGTTTTAATCAAATAAAAGCTGTCACACATTACATAATGTTTCAAACTAATTACAGAATACTCAGTAAAAGTAAGTACTGGACAAGACTAATGAGCAGTGTGCTTGCTTTCTGAAGCAGCTTGTTACTACAAATTGCTATCGTGATGTATTGTATTTACAAGGATTGTGAATAAATTTATTTTTATTTCCTCAGGTTCTCCTGTTTATTTAAAATAATGAACAGATAATGGTTTTTCATAAGTGGGCAAACATCCACTAAAATAGACATGGCTGTGTTTAAAGCTGGCCCATATATAGCAACACTTACTGTATGAGCAGTTTTATGACTGTGGGTCTTCTCCAAAAGAATCAATGAGGAACTCACTTTCTCTGAGTGCTCTTGTGTATGTGTGTGTGTGTGTGTGGGCAGGTTTTATACTCCTCCGTCTTTGTTGGAGTCTCATTGTGGGCTTTATTTATGTCTGGCTCATAGCACAGGTCTCGTCTGCTAACTGGCCTGTCAGTCTGCATTAGATCTTGCTGTTTGAAAAGTGTACAATACAAAGCCCCGGCCCTCCATTTAGAGGAGCACACATCAGCGCACTTTAACTGAGGGAGGGGATGAGAAGACAACTATAGGATCCATCAGATACTCTGAGGTGTACCCCAGTTTGACCTTCTTTCCATCGCTGGTGTTTGTGTGGGTCATGTTTTGCCCACATTGTGGGGACAGGCAAAGCAACCAAGAGGCTGTGCAGAGACAATGCTGAGGTGTTTAAAAGTAAAGATAATAAATCATACCAGATAATCTGGACGAAAAACAAAACAAAAATGGAAATAAATAAAAATGATAACTAACTAACAAATAAATAAATAAATAAAGCATACAAATGTCTCATAATTTTGCAAGGCATTGTTAATATTATTAAATAATATTTGTACATTGAAATTAAATATTTACAAAACAATAATGTCTTTCAAACAAACATACATACATACAAATAATAAATAATGTGCACAAGTAACTCATTAAATTGTGCAAGTCATTGATAATATTATTAAATAATCTTTGTACATTAAAATGAAATATTTACAAAATAAAACAAAAAGCAAAAATAGAAATAAATAAAATGATAAACTAATAAATAAAGTGCACAATTGCATCATCATTTTGCAAGGAATTGTTATTATTATGCACTAATATTTGTACATTAAAATTAAATATTTATAAAACAATAATGCTTTTCAAAGATAAATAAATAAATGCACAAATGCTTTGTCAAATTGTGCAAGTCATTGTTAACATTATTAAATAATCATTGTATTTTAAAAATTAAATATTTATAAAACATAAATAATAAATAAATATGTAAATAAACGAATAAATAAATAGATGGACAAATGCTTTGTCAAATTGTGCAAGTCATTGTTATCATTATTAAATAATCATTGTACTTTAAAATTAAATATTTACAAAACAATGTTATTCAAACAAAAAAGTAAAGCAAAAATAAACAAATAAAATGGAAATAAATAAAAAATGATACACAATCAAACAATTAAATAAATAAATACATTAAAATTAGCTAAATATCTGCAAAACAATAATGTTCTTCAAACAATATAAAAAACAAAACAAAGCAAGTATAATTGAACAAATAAAATGGAAATAAACAAAATTACAACATACAAATAAAGTACACAAATGTCTCATCATTTTGCAAGTCATTGTTAATGTTATTAAATAATATTTGTACATTTAAAATAATATTTATAAAACAATAATGTTCTTCAAACACAAACAAAAATTATAAATAAACAATAAAGTGCACAAATGCATCATCAAATTTTGCAAGTCATTAATAATATTATTATATAATCTTTGTATATTAAAATTAAATATTTACAAAATAAAAATATTCTTTGAACAAAAATAAATAAAAAACGTGCACAAATGCCTCATCAAATTGTGCAAGTCATTAATAATATTATTATTTAATCTTTGTATATTAAAATTAAATATTTACAAAATAATAATGTTCTTTGAA
The DNA here is from genome assembly GCF_024489055.1 of Chanodichthys erythropterus. NCBI lineage: Eukaryota > Metazoa > Chordata > Actinopteri > Cypriniformes > Xenocyprididae > Chanodichthys > Chanodichthys erythropterus. The sequence continues at coordinate 13,488,571 of NC_090240.1, forward strand.
CAAAAAATAAAACAAAAACAATTTAATAATAACAATAACAAACAAACAAATAAAGTGCAAAAATGTCTCATAATGGTGTTAATATTCATTCATATCAAATAATCTTTGTAAATTAATAATAAAATTTACTGAAGAATTGTGTTCTTCAAAGAACCGCATCTGCTGTTCTTTCATCCAAAAATATCACACCACTATTTATAGCAGTATGTGTTTGAGCGTGTGTGTGTGTGTGTGTGTGTGTGTGTGTGTGTGTGTGTTTGAGCGTGTGTGTGTGTGTGTGTGTGTGTGTGTGTGTGTGTGTGTGTGTGTTTGAGCGTGTGTGTGTGTGTGTGTGTGTGTGTGTGTGTGTTTGAGAGTGTGTGTGTGTGTGTGTGTGTGTGTTTGAGCGTGTGTGTGTGTGTGTGTGTGTGTGTGTGTGTGTGTGTGTGTGTGTGTGTGTGTGTGTGTGTGTGTGTGTGTGGCAGGGAGGAGGGAAGCTTTTAAGAGAGGAAGCAGAGGCTACAGTGATGTAATGAGAAGTGAAGTGCTCCATGGCAGTACAGGCTCAACCTGTAAAAGATTCATCACTCTGCCTCATGTTCAGAGAGGAAGAGTCGAGCAGCAGAGGGAGGAACCGCTTTAAAGGCCTCTCTATAATGGATCAGCACAGACAGAGCCACAGCTGTCATGGCTAAAAGACAAGAGTTAGTTATTAACATTCACTTCATCTTTAATACCTTTACTGTATGCATATGTGTGTGTGATGTTTACAGTGTTTTGGCAAAGTACTTGTTTATTATGTCAATAAATATGGATCTGAATAATGCAGAGCAGAGGAAACGGGGGAATGAAAGGGGAATGTAGCTTAGATGGACTTATCAATACAGCAAATGAAGTGTCTCTCTGAACAGACTGAGCATTTACAGTAGTTATCATTTGATAAAAACGTAATGTCTCAAAAAAATTGTCAATACGTCTTCCATTGTAAATGCATATCTGAAAATAAGATAAAAAAAAATGAATCCTGCATTACTCTCAGCACAGCATTACGTCCATCATCTGCCTTCTGTCTGCCTCATTTTCTTATTTGTGAAAAAAGTGAGTGAGGAAAACACTATGCTGACAAATTATTAGTGTGTTGAAAGATGATAATTGTGTTGGTTATTTTAATGTGAACAATTAAGGGATACATAACACAACAGCTTACTTTTCAAAAAAATATAATGTGGTGTAGTTTTGATACGCGACCGGCAGATGGCGGTAATAGACTTCAAAGAGGCGAACACTGGTTCCTTCCATCAGACTTTCAACAGATGCAACTGCAGATACACAATTCACTTTCTGTCTGAAGTTTGTGACAGTAAAGATTTGACATGTTTATCTCAGCCATGAAAAACTGAAAACATAGTCTTCGCCACCATCACTGTCAAAATAACTAAATAAACCAATAAAAGATGATCACATAAAATACATCAGAATACGAATAGGCCTATAAAATACTTTGTATAAACCAATGCTAAATGACTAATGTTGGATTGTCTGTTAGATTTTAACATTTTTGAACTGCAAAACACAATCAAGTATGTATGTGTGTGTGTGTGTGTGTGTGTGTGTGTGTGTGTGTGTGTGTGTGTGTGTGTGTGTGTGTGTGTGTGTGTGTGTGTGTGTGTGTGTGTGTGTGTGTGTGTGTGTGATCTGCGAAAACCCATCACATGGTGAAATGTTTCCTATCACAGGTTTCAATACCCTTTCCAAAACTGTTTTTACTTCTTTCATACTTTTATAGCTTGTCTGTAACAAAAGTTATGGTTATCTGAAGTCGGCTGATCGCTCTGATTCTCAGGAAAGGAATTTTGATAACTGTCACCCTCTTTTTCACACAGACAGGAAAATGCCAACCAAACATTTCCAAACATTAATGGGTGTAATTCAAGAATGCTTTGGAATATAGACCTAAGTTTGGTCTGGTTTTAAGGAAGACGCTTGTCAGATTATTGTAGAAGTGAAATAAATTATGAAAGTGAAATAAAAAATAAAATAAAAAAAGTTATAGAAGTTTTGAAAATGTAAAAATATAATTGTTTATATTTTATAATAATATATTACAAAGCATGTTTTACTCTTAAAATGCAAAAACGTAAAAGCCAAAAATGTCAACATTCCACATTTTAGGTTGAAATATTTCAAAAATGAGCTTTCAGTAAGATTTAGTTTGGGCGCAGTACTGAACTTTTTCACTAGATGACACCCGAGCTCCATATCTGACCATTTAAGGGCGCCTCCATTTATCTGAGTAATCTGAACCATCTATTTCCATATTTTCATACATTTTATGAAGTAGACACCCTATTCAGAAGTAGTATGGTCAGTTTTGCGGTATTTGATTTTAATTCAACCTCTAATAAACACATAATAACATGTGTGTTCATTATAGCTCCGTTGTTCTCGTGCTCCGCCTTCTCACGATAATGTTCTATTAGGAAAAAATAAACCTTTGCGTGCTGTAGTTTATACAGGACTGGCGGGAAATTTACATTAATAGCCTACACCTTAATTGTACATGTTTAGTGGTTTATTTTGATAGTTGAATTGTCTTTGTAAGCTATGGCCTCCGCTGGGAGTGTTCGAGAAAGACAGCCTTGCCACTTAAATCGCTATATTTCTGCACTTTTCAGAGATGATAAACACGATGTTATAGAATGATAATTGAGTGAAAACCCAATTTTGACCAAAAAAAATCACATTCTACCCTTTTTCTGACTTTACTGAAAACGTTCCATCGCGATCTGACGGGTTTTCCCAGATCGCATCACATGTAGAACCCACAAGAGGTGCCATTTCGCATTTTATTTAAAAAATGCAAACAAAAACAAAATGGTGCTAAACAGCACCAACCGTGGTTCTTTGGCTCCTAAATAACCTTTAAAGGGGCTAAACCCATAGATTGTAAAAAACCTAAACAGGTTTATTTGTATGGCATTGGTGTTACCTTAGCCATCCCATAGAACCGCCGAAGATCCATACAGGGGCTTAAAGGTGCTAAAGAGGATGTTTTGTTTTATACATTTTTGCAATATTACTTGAAACTGTCTTTACTAACTGATAAAAGACTATTTATTAGGTGCACTGAAAGGAATAATATTAATAAACATCATCTGTGCACGAGTAGGGCTTTAAAAACATCAGCCAATCGTTTACGTGATCATCGCATAAACGATTGGCCCTCTGGCTTGTCAATCACTGCCATGACGTTCCTTGTGAGAGACGAGTGCGGCTGTGCGCTCCGGTAACTTTCCACACTCCACAGGCGCCACATGCACTGTTTTTGTCCGGAGACAGGAGTAACAACTGCAGATTATGAGTTACCTGCAGTGAGTCCGACATAATGAATCCACTAACACGACACAGCGAATGCTGGTGGTAAACACTCGTGTTCCAATACGAGTGTTTACGAGTTTTGGGAGGCGTTCCTTCGAAGGAGGGGGGTTGTTGTTACGCATGCGCTCATTTCAAAAACTCAGTAACAGTCTTTGGTTTCTCAGTCGACGAAAAATCCTCTTTATCACCTTTAACAGGTTCTGTATACAGTAGCGGTGCTATCACTCTAAAAAATGGTGCTAAAGTACTAAAAGTGTCTCTTTGGCTCGTAATCATAGGGGAACCACTTAAGTGCTGTATAGCACCAAATCTTGGTTCTTCAGTGGTTCTTTGGGGTGGTTAATGTGCTATATAGCACCACTGCTGTACAAAGGACCTGTTAAGCCCCTTTAAAGGTTCTTTACGAGCCACTGTTGGTGCTGTTTAGCACCATTTTTGTTGAAGAAATAAAATTCGATATAGCAGCTCTTATGGGTTCTACATAGTACCTAAAGTGGTTCCCCTATGATTACGAGCCAAGAACCACCAGAGATATATAGCACTTTTTTTTTAGAGTGTGGGGTTTCAAATCAAAATATGACTTTCTGTTACGAAACAGGACATCGATCGTATACATGTCCTCAGTAGAGGACAACAGGACTTAAAGCATGTTTATCATGCAAACAACAAGCAAATACGGAAATAAATTATATATCAATATTCCTATAAAATATTAGATATTATTATGAAAATCTTGCCAATTATTACTCAAGTTATTGCACTTCTTTTTTCATTACATATTGCCCCAAAATACATGAATATGCAAATTAGATACATTGTATATAATGGGAAAACACGTTTATGGCCATTTACACACATATTGCATAAAGCAAAATGGTATATCAAATCATTCTATCTTTCATAACATGGTTGAGAATCATCTTTATACAAAGTTTGGTATGAAAAATCCTGAAACCTAAAAATTTATTGACAATAAAAAAAAAAACAATCCCATTGTTTTTGCCTTTTCATGTCTATTCATGTCTTATTTTATTTTTTAAAAAAAATAAAAGTCCTGGTGTCTTCTACAGAGGAACATAAAATATTATTTTTAATTTTATTTTCCCATTTTTTCTTATCCTCTAAACAAATGTAATGAAAAAAAAATTTTTTTTTTCTGGTAGTCAGGAGGATATAAATTTTAAATATATATTTTTAAAATTTAAATAAAAAAATATTATTGAGAAAATATATATAACATTGATTTTACAGGGGGAAAAAGCTTGTTGTTTGCTGTTTTTTCTCCAAACCTGGTAATGTATGCTGGTTTTATAGGGTTTTGGGCACTTTTGAGCAGATCAGGCAGGGATATCAGCCGGGCAACCAGCTAAACCAGCTGAGCTGACAGTCTTCTGAGACCAGGTTAAACCAGACAACCAGCACTTGTTTGCTTTAAGCTTTTGCTTATGGTTCCTATGATATTTTCCTGCTCCAGTCCAGTTTTAGAGTTCTAAACAACAACACACAGACACACACACACACACACACACACACACACACACACACACACACACTCACCGTGGTCTATTCACACAGCCTGTATGTGTGTGTGAGAACAAGCCATTGTGATTTACATACACCCCCTCTGCCTGCTACCCCCGCCCCTCTTACCCCGTCCACGGTCTACCCCTTGTTCTCCAGCCTCTTTCTTCGCACTTCAGTCACTCACACCCGGGTCTCACACACTCCTCCCGTGTTCAGCTTTCACACTTCCACGCGCGTTTCACTGAGCGCCGCGGGAAACAATGGGAACGGAGCCGCTTTGTGTCGAACAGAGACTGACGCGCTTCTCTGTGTTTGTTTAGGACTTTCTGCCGATAGACTCATAGCTATATTCAGGACCCCATTATCTCGCTTCAACACAATGGGCTGCTGCAGCGGACGGTGCACCCTCATATTTCTCTGCACGTTTCAGTTGGTAAGTTTGTTTTCTGAAAAAAATATGCATTTCACACCGATAATTGTGAGTGTTGTTAACCATGTAGCCTATGCGAGCTGTTTAGTTTATAATACGCCTGCCTTTTGCTTTGTTGTTGTTGTTGTTGTTGTTGTTGTTGTATTGTTGCACCGGATAATACACAATGAGTTCATTATTCAAACATTGTGTGCTTGAACTCTTGTCTTGATCTGAGTTAAGCTTGAACATGTGTTTAAGTAGTTGGACCCTCCATAAAATAACCCAGAGTTGTAAAAGACACATTTATGGCCAGTTGAGTGCCTCTGCTCTTGCACTATTGCAGCTTCAGGCAACCCACTTGAACTTTTCTCATAGTGTCATACAAATTTGGGGAGTACTGTGACAACACAGGATACAGGACTGCAAAAATGTTTTATGTTTTATGTACCAAATGCATTTTTTTGGGATTAATCTGTTAAACAAAAAATATGTTTTACCATGCTGGTCATGCAATGCACCAATGCTGTCAGATGCAAAACATGTAATGCTGAAGTGTAGTGTATTATAATTATAGTAAACCATACAGTTATATTTGCATATTTTTAATAATGTAATGTCAAGATTATTATAAATACAGAAAATCTAGCATGCAAACTCCATCTGTTGAATTGTCACCACCATTAGACTGAAAATCAGCTGACAGTGTTGACATAACCATATGATAGCCATATATATATATATATATATATATATATATATATATATATATATATATATATATATATATATATATATATATATATATATATATAATATAAAACACATGAATTAAATGCAGTAGCAATTTTGTTGTTTTGACTTTTCTAGTTAAATTATCCCAAAAAATCCCAATCCATTTCTTTACAATTTGGCTGATGGAGTTGACATATCATGATATATGCCAAAATATATGCATTACTTAAAGGGATATTTCACAACAAAGGATATTTTGTCATAATTTACTCACCCTTATGTTGTTCCAAATCTGCATGAGTTTCGTCTGTTGAACTTAAAAAAAATAAATAAATAAAAATAAAAAAATTGAAGAATGTTGGTAATCAAACAGTTGATGCCATTGACTTCCATAGTATGAAAAAAAGTCAATGGAGTCCGTCAACTGTCTGGTTACCAACATTCTTCAAAATATCTTCTTTTGTGTTCAGCAGAAGAAAGAAATTCATACAGGTTTGGAACAACTTGATGGTGAGTAAATGATGACAGAAATTTCATTTTTGGGTGATCTATGCTCTTAAAGTCATCATGAAATGAAAATTCACCCTTTATATTTTCTAAATGCATTTTATAGACCATACTGTAAATGTTTCTTTCTTTCTTTTTTTTTTTTTTTACTGTTTTTACTTTTTTTTTTTAACTCAATCTTCCAGTGAAAAGACAGACATCTTTCTGATGATGTACACAGGAATTCTCCAATCATTTAGTCCGCTTAGACCCCGCCCCTCCACAAATGAAAACCTCGCATTCACATCTGCCTTCATCCAATCAACAAACAATGCATAAAACCAAGTCCCGCCCTACATTTTGTCGATAATCTTTTACTCGAATGTACATCATAATATGATAGAAAACATCTGTCACTACTACAGTTTCAGAGAATTAGTATACAATAAAAAAACTTACAGAGCCTTTGTGGCCTCGTTGAACTCATAACAGGTGAAAAATGGAAAGAGGACCTTCAGGATGAAGTTTCCATAAATATCTGACTGTGTTGACACAGAGGGTACATGCTTTTGAACAATAGTTTAGTATGTGAAAGTTCATAGCAAGGACTCTATAGACCCCACGGTAAGCCTCTCGGTGCTAAATTGATCTGTTTGCACTCTTGGCGGGGAGCTTTCAGTGGTTAGTCATTAGTTAGATCTACCCATGTTCCTGTCAAAGAGAGAGATGTTCGTCTCTCCTCAAGAAGCTATTATACTGTAATCGTCGCTTAATCTTTATTGCAGGCCGCTCTGGTTCATCGGATACTCTATCCTAGCTTAAGTGTTCATAGAAGTTGTATGTCAGTGAAATGTTATATTGACTTCAAAGTCAGCCATCATCATTCTGCTGTGAGTGGCTGGTGTCCTAATTTCCATACGGAAAGTCTTGCAGCTGCTTTTTGCATTGTTTCAGTCAACCTCCCCCTTCCGCAATCCCAGTCTCAACAACTGAACCGATCCCACAACAATGTACACAGGCGTTTACGCCTACACCGGTAAACAGCTGCAGGAGACTGATTGCACGTTATTCAAATTTAACTGCCGTTGACACTGTCAAGTAGACGTTCTTGTTTTCTACCTTAAATATGGCACTGCTTGTGTAAGGCTCAGTGGAGGTGCTGTCCATTCCTCCCACAATCCTCTCTGACAGGAGCATTAAAAAGCCGTTGACACATGCCCCCTAAAGACAGATGTGTAATACACCTCGGCCCACATGCATGTTGGCACGTCACACACACACTAGGTCACTGTCAGACCTTCTGAGCTTGACAGGGTCTGTCTTCTTTTCATTTTAGGCACCTCAGGGGGAAAACATTCCTGGGCTTTGATGTAGTTCTGCTTTCTGTCTTCCTATGAGATCTTATTATCTTGATGTCACAGAGTTTACCGAACGAGTCGGCAGTTACTGATGTTCCCGCTCGTACTGTTCTCAGTGGAAAGAAGTCACAAAACTGTTAGACTAACTGGGAATATTAGTCATAGTGGATTGACGCTTCTCTATTACTGTTGCTTAAGGTTAAGGTTTTATACTTTTACAAGAGATTTGAACAAATTCATCATGCTAAGTAATAAACTTTGGCTCGTAACTCGTCTCTCACTGTGGCTTGTTTGTGGTATTACTTTCGTGGTTCGTGGTCGGATGAATTTAGCCTGGCGGACTATAAAACAGATGCAAAATTCCATAGATTTACACTGAAGGAAAGGCATGATTCATATCTGGAGACCAGAATTAGTGATACACAATCTGCAATCAATTGCATTTAGGATTGCGCATGTGCATTAGCTTGATCCATCCTGAAATTTTTTATTTTTTTTGTCATGATTTGGGCGTTTAGAAAGTAGAAACAAAATTTACGAGACCGTTGTCAGATTTCATTGGTGATTTTCAAATATGAAATTGAATCAAGCTTTGGAGAATTTGATGTTTCCCCATTCAAAGAGATAGGAGCTGCACTTGAATGCCCGATAGACATTTCAAAGATGGCCGCAGAGTAAAACGCCTGGTCTTAAAGGGACTTTGATCATAGGCCTTTTTTGTAGGCCGGTCATTTTTGACTGGGAACACCACGAGTGTGACTTGGTGCCATTTTGTACAAAACAAACTTTCTGGTAAAACTTTAAAGCACATGTGATAAACTATACAGAATATTTGTACATTTTATTCAATATTGCCAAAATTATCCACAAATAATGATTTTTTTTTTGGTCAGAAATTCTCAGCATTTTTGGGGAAGTTGTTATACCATGGATGAGTGAAGTCAGTGAGTTTTAGTCAAATGTGACAATGTTAATGTAATTAACATCAATCCAGTAATGTAATTACTTATTAGACAAAATAGTAGAAAAATTTAATATTAGTTATCAGAACTAAAGTATTTTGTGAATGCATGATGTTGATCTTATTGTGACCCATTCATCCATGTACAGTATCTCACAGAAGTGAGTACACCCCTCACATTTTTGTAAAATATTTTATTATATCTTTTCATGTGACAACACTGAAGAAATGACACTTTGTTACAATGTAAAGTAGTGAGTGAACAGCTTGTATAACAGTGTAAATTTGCTGTCCCCTCAAAATAACTTAACACACAGTCCAATGTCTAAACCGCTGGCCACAAAAGTGAGTACACCCCTAAGTGAAAATGTCCAAATTGGGCCCAGTTAGCCATTTTCTCTCCTCGGTGTCATGTGACTCGTTAGTGTTACAAGGTGTCATGTGTGAATTGGGAGCAGGTGTATTAAATTTGGTGTTATCGCTCTCTCTCATACTGGTCACTGGAAGTTCAACATGGCACCTCATGGCAAAGAACCCTCTGAGGATCTGAAAAAAATTGTTGCTCTACAAAAGATTGGCGTAGGCTATAAGAAGATTGCCAAGACCCTGAAACTGAGCTGCAGCACGGTGGCCAAGACCATACAGCGGTTTAACAGGACAGGTTCCACTCAGAACAGGCCTTGCCATGGTTGACCATAGAAGTTGAGTGCGTCAGCGTCATATCCAGAGTTGTGTTTGGGAAATAGATGTATGAGTGCTGCCTGCATTGCTGCAGAGGGTGAAGGGGTGGGTGGTCAGCCTGTCAGTGCTCAGACCATACGCCACACACTGCATCAAATTGGTCTGCATGGCTGTCGTCCCAGAAGGAAGCCTCTTCTAAAGATGATGCACAAGAAAGCCCACAAACAGTTTGCTGAAGACAAGCAGACTAAGGACATGGATTACTGGAACCATGTCCAGTGGTCTGATGAGACCAAGATAAACTTATTTGGTTCAGATGGTGTCAAGCGTGTGTGGCGGCAACCAGGTGAGGAGTACAAAGACAAGTGTGCCTTGCCTACAGTCAAGCATGGTGGTGGGAGTGTCATGATCTGGGGTTGCATGAGGGCTGCCGGCACTGGGGAGCTACAGTTCATTTTGGGAACGATGAATGAGCAGAGCATGATCCCCTCCCTTCGGAAACTGGGCCGCATGGCAGTATTCCAAAATGATAACGACCCCAAACATGCCTCCAAGATGACCACTGCCTTGCTAAAGAAGCTAAACCCTATTGAGCATCTGTGGGGGATCCTCGAACGGAAGGTGGAGGAGCGCAAGGTCTCTAACATCCACCAGCTCTGTGATGTTGTCATGGAGGAGTGGAAGAGGACTCCAGTGGCAACCTGTGAAGCTCTGGTGAACTCCATGCCCAAGAGGGTTAAGGCAGTGCTGAAAAATAATGGTGGCCACACAAAATATTGACACTTTGGGCCCAATTTGGACATTTTCACTTAAGGGTGTACTCACTTTTGTGGCCAGGGGTTTAGACATTGGACTGTGTGTTGAGTTATTTTGAGGGGACAACAAATTTACATTGTTATACAAGCTGTACACTCACTACTTTACATTGTAGCAAAGTGTCATTTCTTCAGTGTTGTCACATGAAAAGATATAATAAAATATTTACAAAAATGTGAGAGGTGTACTCACTTCTGTGAGATAAATATCAACCCGATCTTCTGGTGAAATGGCAGACTTCTCTCTGGTGATGTACGCCAGTCATTTTGTTTGCCTAAACCCTATCCATCCACAGTCAACTGGAATCTCATATTCATTTTTGAGTGCAATGTTCATCTCTCACAATCCAATCTCCAACTTTTTTGGTAATCCGTTGCGACTCGGATGCACGTCACAATACGGGAGAAAAGAGCTGTCGCTAACGCTGTTTCTTTTCTGTTTCTGTCTTTTAATATCAGTGCCTTCCTAACCAGAATATCATAAAAACTTGGTAGTGAGTCAAATAAGCAAACTACCCAGAAAACCTTAGTAATCACATAGCAGTGCCATAGCATCATGGCAGAAAGGTTGACATGTACAAGTTTAGCTAAGGACCTTGAATGGCTCCTCACTGCTCAATTCCACACACTCTTCCTCGGAAATCATTCCATATTGTTGTGGTGTTTGTGAAAGGTGTACACACCTGTTTGTGTGCAGGATAAGGGAAGGAGAGGAACAGACACAGAGGAGCATGGAAACACAGGTTGATAAACACACACACACACAGAAGCGGTTTTGAGCTTTATCCTTTGTTGCTCTTGAGGAACATCTGGTTTGGTTCCTCCTCCTCCATATCTCTGTTCTTGCAGTAATAGATGGGGAGTTTGTTTAAAAGCACATGAAACTGTCAGCAGCTGGTTTCAAGAGTCCCTGGTGGTGAGTTAAACTTGCTTTTTTCTAACAAACATTTTCCACATAGACCTGACTTGGAAATCACTAGTTTTGGAGTGAATTGGACAGTTATCGAGTTCATTGTATTTCTGAGATCTCTCATTACCACTTCTCTCGCATGATTGGGCTGTGCAGGGATTTGTGGTTAACCAGGGAGGAATTTAGTCTGTATCCAGGCAAAGCTTAATAATGAGGTTTTCTTGATTAAAAATTCTTTCTTTTGTTAACAAGCAGCTTGCATTTTTATCTTTGACTTAAAGGAATAATTCACTGCAGAGTGAAGTTCTCATTCCAAGCCAGTATGACTTTTTTATGGAAGCTTGTTTCTGCCACGGAATAAAACAATTTAAAAGATTTGTGACTTTTTATCTCACAATTTTGACTTGTGAGATATAAACTCCCAAATGTAAGTTATAAAGTCCAATTCTGAGGGGGTAAAACAACTGACTTTTTTTCTCAGTTTGCATATAGTTTATATCTCGCAATTTGGACTTTACAACTCAAAATTGTCACTATATCTCATAATCCGGACTTTATAATTCGCAATTTCAAATTTATATTCTCCAATTCAGACTTTATAACTCACAATTCGGACTTTATAACTCACAATTACGAGTTTATATTCTCCAATTCGGACTTTATAACTCACAATTTGGACTTTATAACTCGCAATTGTGAGTTTATATCGTGCAATTCGTAATTTATAACTCGCAGTTACGACTATATCTCACAATTCGGAATTTATAACTCACAATTGTGAATTTATATCTCACAATTCGGAATTTATAACTCGCAATTACGACTATATCTCACAATTCGGAATTTATAACTCACAATTGTGAATTTATATCTCACAATTCGTAATTTATAACTCGCAGTTACGCCTATATCTCACAATTCGGAATTTATAACTCACAATTGTGAATTTATATCTCACAATTCGGAATTTATAACTCGCAATTGTGAGTTTATATCTCACAATTTGGGATTTATAACTCGCAATTGCGACTATATTTCGCAATTCGTACTTTAAAACTCACAATTGTGAGTTTATATCTCGCAATTCGGACTTTATAACTTGCAATTGTGAGTTTAGTCTATATCTCATAATTCGGACTTTATTACTCGCAGTTGCAAGTTTAAATCAGTCAATTCTGAGAATTGAGAGATGTAAACACAATTGCAAGAAAAAAAGTCAGAATTGCGAGATAAAAAGTCGCAATTACCTATTTTATTTTTTGTTTAGTGGCGGAAACAAGCTTCCATATTTTTCTTCTGTGGAACACAAAGAAGGAATTTTGAAGCGGGTCTTATTATCATATGGAATAATTTTTATGGTGTTTTTTGGTCCCTATGCTTTATTTCTATGGGAAACAAAAACAGCGTAAACTTTTTTTACATAGAAGAAAATCATGTGGATTTGCAATGACATGAGTGTGAGTAGATTTCATTTTTGTGTGAACTAATCCTTTAAGAATTTTAGAGGTGGAGATTGTCTAAAAGTGCACGCACATACACAAAACACTGCCTTGTGCAATACATTTCCTCTACAGTATCTGTTTCTTTAAGAGATGAAACAAACTAGGACATATGTTTTGAAGTGAGCCAGAAAAGGAGGGCTAATCAGTCAGAGAGTTGTACTTGCCGTGTTGTACACACTGGTGACTAGACACACTTAATGGTGAATAGAGAAAGTGACTGATGGACTGTGGGTAATATATGGCATTGGCTTTGACCTCTTTATGGCAGAGCAGAGAGGCTAGTGGAGAGATACGGTAATGAGGTCAGGAGAAGGATACTCTCTGAACTTCTGAACCGTGAACGAACGCATACATGTCAAATGTTGAATAGATACCAGACCTCTGTGGTACCATCCACATGCACATAATCCTTATCATTACATAAAGATTAAAGGAATGTTCTGCATTGATAGCATTATAATCTTCATTTGTACATTTATTTATTTTTTTTAATTAATGAACTGAAGTCAATGTGACAAGGCATTGCAGAGAGTTTGTAAACCAAATATATGTACTTTTTTTGTTGCTAAACGCATATATTCTTCTAAATCATCCTTAGTGGTGGCACCACTGTTCTTGGTAGATAATGTCTGGTTACTGTATGCACTTTCATCATAATTCTTTTTAGATGGATTTTTCTCTATGAGTCCCTTTTCTGATATACTTGCATGCATCATGCAAAAGTTACAGGGTTTACCGGCTGTACAAGATCATAATAAGAGTTGAAAAATTTATTGTAACTTTGCACAGATCAGCCCAAATAATGTTTAAGTCTTGTGACTAGGGATAGAAATCATTTTTGATTCCGGTTCCTTAACGGTTCCACTTTGAAGGAATTAATATTTGGAAAATGGAAAGCAGTTCCACTGTCAAATGATGAAAATTTCAATAATGAGATAATTTATTATATAAAAAATAATTAAAAATTAAACTATGTAAGTGGCGCTCTACGGCACGGCAGGATTCGGAACAGTTGTAGCTGGACACCGCGGACAGAGAGACACCGTAGAAAACAATGAGTGTTCAAATTTTAAAGATGTGGTGCTGCGTGGCACGGCACGGCACGGCGCTGTGCTTTTCATCCGGGGTATGATCCACTTCAGTCAAAAGTTTAATTTGATAGGAAGACGGAGCTGATGTAGGCACTAGTTCTATACTGTAAGTAGCCTGTGCAAATAGTTCGGACTATGTGCCAATATGTAGTTCATGCTGTGATATTTGTGTCTATTTTATATGACAGACTTATAGGTTCGGATGTTTTATGGCATTTATTGCTGCAAAATAAAAGGCTGATAACTTGCGGTTTGTAAATAAGTAGATTGAGTGAATGTAGGTAATAGTTCTGGTGGATGAAGGGCCCTTCAACAGGCAAAGCCCAAGGACCTCTGATAGTCTTAATGCGGCCCTAGTAATTGTCTTGAGTTAATGTGTTTGGGAATTGAGCTCGTTTGTGCCGTCTGTGTTGTGCTCTAGATTCAGTAGCGGTGTTGTGGCTCTCTGTTGAAAGTAGTGCAGGAAACTCTTTCAAAGTATGTTAGTATGGTGTTTCGTCAATTTCAGTTGAAAACTGCATGTGCAAGAATTGTTAACAGAACCGAACCCCATTCAATATTTTTACAAAAGAGAACAATTTCTCAGTTCTCAGCCTTGCTTGTGGTTATACTTTTTTAACAATGTGTTTTTTTTTTTACATTTCTCCTAGGCTTTTTGTAAATGCATTATACACTGACGAATGACCGAAATATATGACCTGTTCCCACCAAGAACATTGGGATCACTTTTAGAACAATTTTTTTCCAGCAGTTGAACGATAAAACACTGACAGCCAATCAGAATCCATTCTAAATTAAGACCTCATGTGTTTAAAATGGCAGACGACTGAAGTTAAGAAGTTAACTGCCGAGTTTCAGAAAAAGCCACCACTGTTTGACAACTCAACCCCCCTGGAAGTATTAACAATGAGACCATTATGCCAGGCTAGCAAACGGTAACATAAAATTACCTCAGGTATCCAGCATTAGTTTCGACAACATTGTCTTGAAACTTGAAGTTGCAGTGAAAAAGACCAGGGGTCTCATTTATAAAACTGTGCGTAGGATCCCTACTAAAAGTGTACGTACGCGCAAAAGCTAGATTCTGCATACGCACAAAAAAAAATATCAGACTTATAAAACCATGCGTACGCCAGAACCTGCGCACAAATCCCTTTATAAATCCCAGTCAGCGGAAGATTGTGCGTACGTCCATCTCCACCCTGTCTCCTCCCCGACATCACCATATATGGAGCTTACGACACCTAGTTTTACTATGCATAACCTCATCTGCATATCATTTCCATACACATTCCCATCCACGTGACACCACGGTTAACACCGTCAAAGGTACAAGACATTGGAAAATATTAGATATGGACTATAAATGCCATTTGTGCCACACATTATATTGATAAAGATCATCCAATATCCTCTTTTATGTTTTAGAATAAATATATCAAAATATCCATAAAAACAAAATTGTATAAAATACTTCAGATAAAGGTTTTAGGATAGAGTTGATTCATTCATTTCCACTGGCCAGATAGTATTTTAATAGTTTTAAACAATTCAAATCAAATGTATGCAGTTTCTATAGCTTTTAGGAAGTTTATAGGCTATTTTTAGTGGAAACAGATCGGACTACTTATTTATTGCAGTGTAAATACAATTGTCTGATTCGGCGCGTCACTGACATTTTATTTTAAAAAGAAAACATGCAAATCTTACCGTTTTCCTCAAATTATATCCTTCAAATACAGTGGTAACTGTTTGAAGATCCTTCACACGACATCAACACCTCCTACAGCTGTAGTTGTACAGTAAGATATTATCATTGGACCTATTCAAACTGGACAACGGACCGTTCGACCACCGAATCCAGCAGTGTCTTCCATAATATCTAAGTTAAGTGTGAATCACTGATCGTCATTCTCGAAAAAAATATTTTGTCATAACATCTGCAGTTTAGTTTAAAGAGGAATTATTGTGCTCCTAGCGCTCCTCACTGTCATAAAACAGCGTGTCACTGGAAAAGTGATCGAAAGTAGAACATCTGCTATCTCAATTCATATCACTTTTGTCTCCAGAATGTGCGTACGCACGGCTCAAAGTTTGCTTAAAGGTGCGCACATTCTCCCGTCAAGTTTGTTTTTATAGATCACAACCTTTGCGCAGGAACTGGCGTACGCACGTTTCCAGCCCCATTTTGTGCGTACGGGGTCTCATTTATAAAGCGCCCCATTTTGTGCGTACGCCAGTTCCCACGCAAAGGTTGTGATCTATAAAAACAAACTTGACGGAAGAATGTGCGCACCTTTAAGCAAACTTTGGAGACAAATAGCCTATAAACTTCCTAAAAGATATGTTCACCTCAGCAGCAAAATTGCATACATTTGATTTAAATTGTTTAAAACTCTATCCTAAAACCTTTATCTGAAGTATTTTATACAATTTTGTTTTTATGGATATTTTGATAGCCTATATTTATTCTAAAACATAAAGAGGATATTGGATGATCTTTATCAATATAATGTGTGGCACAAATGGCATTTATAGTCCATATCTAATATTTTCCAATGTCTTGTACCTTTGACGGTGTTAACCGTGGTGTCACGTGGATGGGAATATGTATGGAAATGATATGCAGATGAGGTTATGCATAGTAAAACTAGGTGTCGTAAGCTCCATATATGGTGATGTCGGGGAGGAGACAGGGTGGAGATGGACGTACGCACAATCTTCCGCTGACTGGGATTTATAAAGGGATTTGTGCGCAGGTTCTGGCGTACGCATGGTTTTATAAGTCTGATATTTTTTTTTGTGCGTATGCAGAATCTAGCTTTTGCGCGTACGTACACTTTTAGTAGGGATCCTATGCACAGTTTTATAAATGAGACCCCACGCGTTGTTTTTATTCCGCTATATTGACATTGTCATCTATATTCACTGTTAGATTAGATCGATTACACTTGAAACATAGCACGCTGAGGACATCTGCTGGTTAAAGCCATGTAATTGCAACAAAAACATCAAAAACCTGTTGTACACACTTTGAAACCGTGGGGCGTGAGCTTAGAATAAACAGACCGTTATCGTTCGTTGGTGTGAACTCAAATACAGTTATCGTTATAGTTATCTTTTATAGTTATCGTCTTATGAACAGGCCTTTAATGATTTTCTGTTGTAATCAACAGAATGTCATCGATTCTGTGACGAGCTTAAAGGATTAGTTCACGTTCAAAAAAAAATTTCCTGATAATTTACTCACCCCCATGTTATCCAATATGTTTATGTCTTTCTTTCTTCAGTTGAAAAGAAATGAAGGTTTTTGATGAAAACATTCCAGGATTATTCTCCTTATAGTGACTGCCTGATCGCCTTCTAAGTGCTTCTGCCAAAACCACACTTTCGTATTCTTAAAAAAGCTTATGCTGAATGTCCTACACCTTCCCTATTCTACTTATGGATAAAATGTAACTGGCGCTGCGTTCGTTCCGTAAGTAGAATAGGGAAGCACACGGCGTAAGCTTTTTGAAGAATACGAAAGTGCGGTTTTGGCAGAAGCACTTAGAAGGCGATCATTTGTTTATATAAAGTATATACATTTACATTTTTTTAGAAAATGAGCGATTGTTTCTCTAGATAAGACCCTTATTCCTCGTCTGGTATCGTTTAAAGCCCTTTGAAGCTGCACTAAAACTGTAATTTTGACCTTCAACCATTTGGAGTCCACTATAAGGAGAATAATCCTGGAATGTTTTCATCAAAAACCTTCATTTCTTTTTGACTGAAGAAAGAAAGACATGAACATATTGGATGACATGGGGGTGAGTAAATTATCAAGAATTAGTTTTTTTTTTTTGAAAGTGAACTAATCCTTTAACTTGTATTGAACCCGTATTGAAAGGTTCCTGTAATGTACACACATGCATAAACAATAAAGCTCCAGTTGGCATGCCCACCAGCCCCCCTTTCCTCTTGGTCCATCTATAAGAAGTAAAGTTGACATGTCATGGGTTTTTACTCTTAACCCCCCACTGAGAGACAGATTATCTAAACAAACAACGCTCCCTTTGGAAACGAGAAACCGCAGAAACATGGTCCAGCTGACTCCACAAAAGTCAAAATCTCTCACGGGAGGGCAGACAAAATGTGAGGACGGGGTAATTTGTGGTTTAATTTGCTCAGGAGGTGTCATTACAGGGCTACAGGGGTTCACTGGTTATGTTGATGGAACCTTTTGCCCTCCTGTAAAGGTTAATTTGCCCCTGTTGGCTATTTCATGACAGCTAGGGAAGTTAGAAACGCTTGGCGGTTTTACGAGACCTGACGGCAGCTTCTATCTCCCCAGACAAATGAGCGCAGAGATGTGCGGCTCTGTTTATCAGCTGATTTGCATATGATTCAGCCCAACACCCAATGTGCACCCCCCAGCCAGACAAGCAGATGAATATTTATAAAACAAAGGGTGCCACCCTCTCTTTTCTCTCTCACTCATTACAATCTATGTACTCTGAATTACCAACTTTCATTAATGCACTCAGGCTGTTATTAAGTGTAATTAGTGGAATGAATCAGAATGAGACAGCAGAAAAAGACACAAACACACACACACACGAGCAGATGTTTCTAATGCTTCTGTGTAACTCAGGAATGCCTGATACGGGTTGATGGAGAACATGACCGATGAGGGATCCAGTACAGAGAAGACTGCGGCAGCTCTAGACCAAAACAATATAGTCATAGTGCCTCAGATACTTATTAGAACCACACAACTATTGGGATGAACAATATTTCTCCATGAATCTAGCTCTGTTCAACAACTGAGTGAGCTGCTTGCATATGTAGCTGCCTTCTAAAGCCCAAAGTATACAGTTTGTACACATACTGTAGGGTATGCGTATCGTGTGTGACAACGGTACCACTTTTAGCATAGCTTAGCATAGTTCATTGAATCTGATTAGACCGTTAGCATCGCGCTTAAAAATGACCAAAGAGTTTTGATATTTTTCCTATTTAAAACTTGACTCTTCTGTAGTTAAATCGTGTACTAAGACCAACGGAAAATAAAAAGTTGCGATTTTCTAGGCTGATATGGCTAGGAACTATACTCTCATTCAGGCGTAATAATCAAGGAACTTTGCTGCCGTTCCATGGCTGCAGCAGTGCAATGATATTACGCAGCGTCTCTCACAAACGTCTCCATGGTTGCAAGGCACGTTCCCTGTGCAAGCAGGGGCTCACGGGCGCTGCGTAATATCATTGCGCCTGCTGCAGCCATGGAACGGCAGCAAAGTTCCTTGATTATTACGCCTGAATGAGAGTATAGTTCCTAGCCATATCAGCCTAGAAAATCGCAACTTTTTATTTTCCGTCGGTCTTAGTACACGATTTAACTACAGAAGAGTCAAGTTTTAAATAGGAAAAATATCAAAACTCTTTGGTCATTTTTAAGCGCGATGCTAATGGTCTAATCAGATTCAATGAACTATGCTAAAAGTGGTACCGCCAGAACCGGAGATCGGCTGAATGGATTCAAAAACGGTAAAACTCAACTGTTTAACTCTAGGGGAGTTGGAAAATTAGCCTATTTTCAAAAAAAGTGGAGTGTTCCTTTAAGGCAACATTCTTACTATACAACCTTGCAAGGCACTGAGTTGGAAAACTCTGCATTGGGAACAGTTGGTTCCAATAAAGTTTGATGTCAGCATGTTGCTATGCTAACTATTCGATGCTCAAACAAAAAATAAGTTGCACAGTGTATTCTGGGATCAAGGCACAGCTTTAACGGTACATTCGATGAGTTCATATATAACTAAAAACAGGGCCTGAATTTTGTTTTGGAAAATAGAAGTTAATTAGAATAGAATTAAAATAGAAGTCCTCTTTTCTTTTACATTCCTAAAACTTTTACAAGTTTTACATTGGAATAATTTTGTTGCGCAATGTGGATCCATGAATCCAATATACTGATACAGATGCATTTTCTTTCTCAACTCTTAATGAAGACTTAAAGAGAGAGTTTACACACAAATAAAAATTCTGTCATCATTTACTCACCCTCATGTCGTTCCAAACTTGTATGACTTTCGTTCATCTTTGGAACACAAATTAAGTTCTTTTTGATGAAATCTGAGAGCTTTCTGTCCCTCTTTAGACAGCTACGCAACTACCACTTTGATGCTTCAGAAAGTTCATAAAGTGATTGTAAAACTAATTTGAAATAAAGGCCCCGGTATACTTCAAATTAAGTTCTTTTCCGTTCTTCGTTTAGGGGTAAAACGAAGTTCGAAATGCATGACCAGCGGTATACTGTAATCGAACATCTGACACCGCCCACACAGCTGAGAGCGACGGTTAGATGAATATGTAAATATGTGCTGTTCACTTTCTTCTTTTTCTTCAGTAACAAAATAAACACAACAAAAATGAGAAAACGGCAAGCATTTTTTATAGAAAGCATAAGAAAAGAGTCTGATCATAACATGGGTATGTTAGCACGAGCTCTGCAAATTAGCACTCCAGTCACTTTATTCAATAGATTGCTTAAAATCAAGCAGCTTTACAGTATCAAACATGAAAAACAGTGTCAGTGCCTCATTTCATCAGAAGCACAACTTCATTTTGTACTATAAAGCGGCTATCCAGTGTGTTCATGTTTTCACCCGCGGAGATCTTACCTCAACGAACTCAAACACATGAAATGAGTCAAACACACGTCCCACGCGAGTGAAGGCGGAGCCTCTGCGCACACCTCCTGTTACGTTATCGTCACTGACCAATGGTAGTACGAAGGTGTTTTGCAGCTGGAGCAAACTTTTCCTGAAAGTTCGCTTTGGCAAGCCATTTCGAACTTCCAAAAAGAACACAAAACAGACTTTGTTTTGGCCTGATTTTGTTCGAAATGACGTCACATCAGTTTGTTCTTCAATTTCGTTTGAAGTATACCGGGGTCTTAAATGGTTTCCACAAGAACCAATGAGGTTCATTCTTGTGTTACGCAGCACGTTTGAGCTTCTTCAAGAACCAATGAGGTTTATTCTTGTGTTACGCAGCATGTTTGAGCTTCTTCAAGAACCAATGAGGTTTATTCTTGTTACGCAGCACGTTTGAGCTTCCAAAAGAACCAATGAGGTTCATTCTCGTGTTATTCAGCACGTTTGAGCTTCCACAAGAACCAATGAGGTTCATTCTCGTGATACGCAGCACGTTTGAGCTTCCACAAGAACCAATGAGGTTCATTCTCGTGTTACTCAGCACGTTTGAGCTTCAAGAACCAATGAGGTTCATTCTTGTGTTATTCAGCACGTTTGAGCTTCAGCAAGAACCAATGAGGTTCATTCTCGTGTTACTCAGCACGTTTGAGCTTCAAGAGCCAATGAGGTTCATTCTCGTGTTATTCAGCACGTTTGAGCTTCAGCAAGAACCAATGAGGTTCATTCTCGTGTTACGCAGCACTTTTGAGCTTCCACAAGAACCAATGAGGTTCATTCTCGTGTTATTCAGCATGTTTGAGCTTCCACAAGAACCAATGAGGTTCATTCTCGTGTTATTCAGCATGTTTGAGCTTCCACAAGAACCAATGAGGTTCATTCTTGTGATACGCAGCACGTTTGAGCTTCCACAAGAACCAATGAGGTTCATTCTTGTGATACGCAGCACGTTTGAGCTTCCACAAGAACCAATGAGGTTCATTCTTGTGATACGCAGCACGTTTGAGCTTCCACAAGAACCAATGAGGTTCATTCTCGTGTTACGCAGCACGTTTGAGCTTCCACAAGAACCAATGAGGTTCATTCTTGTGTTACACAGCATCTTTTAGCTTCCAAAAGAACCAATGAGGTTTCTTTCTTGTGTCTTGTGTTAGGCATCACATTTAAGCTTCCATAAGGTTTGTTCTTGCGTATCAAGCAGGTTCAGTTGAGCTTCTGTTTATGTTTGCTGATGTTTATATGTCAATAAAAGCCTAAATTATATATGTTCATCATATAAAGCGATCGTGTCTCTTTAGAAAATTGGGACTAAACCCCTCAATTCATGTGGGCATTTTGGCATAATTGTGTGTATTTGACAGTTTAAGCGCAATAAGCCTCGAAAAAGAACTTAATTTATTACTCGTGTTTGAGAGGTGGCTTTATGCGTGTATGTTTTGGGAGTGAGCACAAAGAAAACTGTATCTTGGAGAGCTCTCGAGTACTGAATTTTTTAATATTGTAATAAATCGGCAAGACTTAAAAAGACATGCAAATGAAGACATGCAAATGATAAACTTTAGTGACAGTGCAACACTGGTCCATTTGGGCAACTCGATTGTAGTGCATACATAATGTGAAGCCATTTGTGTGAGAGACGGTGAAGGCGTGGTACCACTGAATCACTCAAGCTATTTGTGAAATTGTATATCACAGAAAGTTTTCGAATTACTGATTTGATTTGATAATCTGTGTAGATTCATTTACTCATTCAACCTACATGCTATAAATGTTGGTGCAAAATGAGTAGAATTATGCGCAATAGCGGTAATCCTACACCAAAATTCAGGCCCTGAAATGTATCTAGAATGTTGTTTTTGATGATAACCTCTTTGTTAAAATGAATAAATGTAAATGAAGAGCAAATGGAATTGAAAGAGCTAGATATGATGTTTTTGCTCATATCCCAGAAATTCTCAAGACACCAAATGATGCTAAAATGGATATGAATTTCCATATCTGTGCTTACTCAAGCACGCAGTCAACATAGTGTCACTGCATATGAATCACTGCTTTATCAGCACCCCACCAGCAAGCAAACAACCGACTCTTTTCTTTAAACCTCTGACCTCCATTTACATTTACTGACATCCTGATCTCCCATTGTGAGCATCAGTGTTGAGTTACAAATGAAATGTTTTGTGTAGCACCTTAAGTTGGAGAAGTGGTGTTTCTTTCTCTCTTCTCAATCCTGATGTCCCATCAGACTGTAGCAAACTGATTGTGTCAGGTCTCTGACTTGAAGATTGGTCAGTTGACAAACGGGTGTCATCTCAGAGAACATTGACATTAACTGAAACGCCAACAAACAGCAGAACAAGAACAGGCTGAAATGGAAGTGCGAGTGAAACTTATGGCCTGTTCACACCTAGAATAAAATGTAAGTGAAACTAAGTAAAAATGGAAAGACTTTTACACACTTTATCTTGTTGATATCAGCATCCATGCATCTATCTGGAATAGATGAGTCAGATGCATTTTGTCCACATTGTCAATAATGCATTGTGGCTAAGTTAGCTTGCTTAGTTGGTGCATTTTGTCTTTTTGAATCATTACCCAGCCATGACAACTGATTTGGACCACCTGTTTGCTGAGTCCACAACAAGATGTCTCTAAATAGGGTCGATTGATGCCTTCAGTATGAATATTGACCACTCAGTGAAAAACTGAAGCCCCTGTATTGAGTGCAACAGCAGGCCAGTCATTCACCCATGTGCTGATTAATAGCTCTGTGGGGAAAGGCGACTGATCATATGATACTCTATAGAAGAGAAGATGATAGAAAAAATGAGCACACAGGGGGCCAGTTACATTATTTAAAATCATAATACTTGTGGCTTATATTAGAAAATCAAGTAGTTAGCTTAGCAACGTGTTAATGGCAAACTCTTTTAGAACAGTAATTTGTCAATTATGAGAATCAGTGATTGTTAGGATGTTTCCTTAAAGAGCCCGTTTACACATCTTTTAGTATGTTCTCTTGGTAACACTTTACAATAAGGTTTTTATTGTTTTAACATTAGTTTACTAACATGAGCTAACAATTAGGGCGGCCCTTGAGTAAAGATCGTTCATAGTCATTCATTTAAGCCATTAGTTGACTAACACATTTATATTAATTTAATTACTTATACTTTGGGGTGGGAGAGGGAGATAAGAAACCCTAATGAGCCTTTAAAATATATATGTGTGTATGTGTGTGTGTATGTGTGTTAATATATAATATAATATAATATAATATAATATAATATAATATAATATAATATAATATAATATAATATAATATAATATAATATAATATAATATAATATAATATAATATAATATAATATAATAAAGTAGCCTATAACGCTGAGTTTCACTGCTGTTCACTCTGACTGAGACGGCAGAAAGCGCATCCTGTTTGTTTTCTTTCTTTTACAATGGCACACTCTTTTGTTGTTATTGTGAGCGTACACAAATAATAAAAGTAGTTTCGAAAGATGTATTACTCTTAACTGTATGACCAAAAAGCGGAAACAACTTAAAATACTCCATGTTATCAGGAAAAAATGCAAGTGGTCGTGTCGGCACCTCCATGTCATGCAGTAAGCGCGCTATACTTCAGCTCTGCACAAACACTTGGATATGCGCCTAATAATAGTTCACATTTATCTAAGTTAACGTTAGAACGAGTGGGCATGTAAAGTTTCTCCTTGCTTGTTTCATATGATAAGCCATATTTGAGGTTGATGAATGATAGGCGAACGTTTGGATTTCCTGCCCTGCATACTGTACTTACTACATTGACCAGATGTTAACGATCTGTCTCTCATGGACTGCGTGACGTCACCACTTCCTGCTGAGTTTTTTTTCTGCAACTAACCAACTAATAAAATTTTGGTTGATTAAGCCTCTTCTCATCGTCTAATGTTTTGGCTAGCCTAAATTTTATTAATGTTAACGGATGCAACATTTGATCTTATACATGTTTTAGTATATGTTGAGATTAACATTGAGATTACTAAATGCTGTAAAAGTATTGTTCATTGTTCATATTAACTAATATAACTGGTAGAAAGGCAAACAAATTTGAAATCTGTGCTACCTGAGAAAAAGGACTGTGTGTCTTCCTTTTTGCCAAATAGGTAGGAAAACTTCAACACCCATTATTCACTGGGTACATTGCAATCCAAGGCCACTCCCACTAGTCTGCTCCTATTGGATATGCTTGAGCAAAATCAAATACTGCCTTACTTTAGTAGGAAATACTTCTAGGCAAACTTTTAGTCATAATGGTATTGTCAACTTGTATTGTTCCCGGTTGCAAGAATTCAAGGGGTAAACGTTTAGTAGAAGGTATTTTTGGTTTCCAGTAGGGTTGTCAAAGGTACTGACTTCGGGCCCAAATCAGTACTGAAATTTTAAAAATGCGATACCAGCATTTCCCCCTAGCATTTTGAGCGCTGTTGAGCGGATTCTTAAACACCTTTGGCCATTGTGTTCACGCGCTTAATAGATATGTCTGTGATTGGCTACAATGATCAATGCTTCAAAAACGTGTTGTATATAGACATCTTTGACGCTTTTCACCAAGCGCTTACACCGTTAAACACAGGAGCATTTGAAAGCAGGCGTCTGCCAGCGGATGCCTAATATATCCGCTGATAGACGCCTGCTTTCAAACGCTCCCGTGTGTATCTGTGTGTATTTACAGTATTTTTGACAACCCTAGTTTCCAGTGAAGGATGTAGCCAGTGGCTAAAGGCCACAAAGAATCATAATTATGGAAAGCGCACTGCCATGGAAAATCTGAAAATCTTTTTGGCTAAACAAAGCGGAAAAAAAACGGAAGCAAAATGCTGTCCAGGTAACACAGAGAAAGAGTAGCCTATACCTTTGTTCATTTACATATACAACTGACATTGTAGCAATATAAAGTGAGTTGAAAATTCTTGAACTTACACTTTAACTAATGTTATATACTAGTGCACTTACAAACGTTGTAGCAGATATACATTGACCAAAACTACAAATGACTACACAGATTTCTGTCCAATCAAATATTCTCTTGAATGATAATGCCTATACCACCTGCATCTTAATATCCATGCTTCCCTACTATATAGTAGGTGGAAAACAATAAGAAATATGTTATTTGGGTTTTTTAAATGGGTAGCTGGTAGAAAGTGCTTCAGCAAGGCTATAGAGAGAGAGTTAGAGTGGTTATGATAGAACTCTAAATGGATTTTTTTTTTTTTATGTACAAATCTAAAGGAAACTCCTCAATCTCCGTTCTCTCCCAGCATGCTCTCCTCTTTATCTGTCTCTAATTGTCTCTTTGACCTCCTCCTGCTCCTTGAACATGTGTGAATTATTGATTGGAGAGTGTGATTTATCGTATGTGCCAGGGGCTTAGAGAGGGACGGGGGGCGGAGTGTGCTGACTTTCTGCTCCTCCTCATCTCACTTTCACTCTTGAAGGACCAATTATAAATCTGATCACTGAGACCAGAGGGCTCTCTCTCCATACAAGCACCTTCTATGAGCTGTCCATTGGAAAGGTTCCCATGGCAACCTCCCAAAATTATGCAGCAGAAATCAAGCTATCATGAGAGATGTGCTTTTAATATGCAAAATAAGGAGGAGGGGCCTGCAGTTAAGTGATGATGCTGAATAACAATAAATATTTGAGCTTCCACAAGAACCAATGAGGTTCATTCTCGTGTTATTCAGCACGTTTGAGCTTCCACAAGAACCAATGAGGTTCATTCTCGTGTTACGCAGCACGTTTGAGCTTCCACAAGAACCAATGAGGTTCATTCTCGTGTTACGCAGCACGTTTGAGCTTCCACAAGAACCAATGAGGTTCATTCTTGTGTTACACAGCACGTTTGAGCTTCCACAAGAACCAATGAGGTTCATTCTTGTGTTACACAGCATCTTTTAGCTTCCAAAAGAACCAATGAGGTTTCTTTCTTGTGTCTTGTGTTAGGCATCACATTTAAGCTTCCATAAGGTTTGTTCTTGGGGCCTGCAGTTAAGTGATGATGCTGAATAACAATAAATATTCAAATCATCTTAAAATGTAATCTGCTAAAAAAAAGTATTTAAACAACAATAAAATGATTTTTGCTACTTGCTAAATTTATTTATTAAAATAAGCTAATTCAAGAAGTTAATTTCATTGTGTGTAATCCATTTGAGTTTGGGAACTAGAGCTTTAGTTAAACGGTTTGTGTTGTTGCTACTTGCTTACAATATTTTTTGTTAACGTAACATTGCTTAAACTGAGAAAGAGATTTCTACTTCCCAGCATGATTGGATGGGGAGAGTAATAAAGAAAATAAGTGTCATCGAATTAGTTTTTGAGAAAGATATTCCGTTTTGTCTGAGGCACATAGCAGCAAATAAACTATGATACTATGATATAACTAGATATCTATGAGCAGAACTGTTTTTTTTTCAAGTTATGTCTGTGCAATAGTCTGTGCAAATAGTCATAACATTTTTAAACCGGCAGAAAGTCTGGTCAAAGTCTAAACACATTTTTCCCTATTGTTTTCTGTACAAATGTGTGTGGAGAGTTGTTTAAAAATTTTTTATAGTTTCATATTTTCTATATGTGACCCATGCTGGCAAAATGAGTCGCAATAAGCAAATTTTCAAAAATTAGTTATTGTTATTCTCACATTCTCCTTCAAAATGATGTATTTGTTTGAATCTGACAAAAAATGACTGAGCTACACCAGTTTGAAGTCGATAGTCAATTTTGAGAAAAATCGAGTTAAAGTTTTCTGAAGGTTCCAAAACAACATCACCTATAGCAACCATACCTTAAAATTCCTGTTAATAACATCAGATTTGGCACAAACCAAGTCAAAACCCATATCTATAGGAATCCATGATTCCATAATTGTTTGATTAACATAAATGAAACAGACAGCCTATATTATTAATACCTACTGTAACGCATGGATATAATATAATGTTATGTTACACATCAGATGCTTTTCCCCAACAGTTAACCAAACGTTCACTTAAGACATAACAGATAGTGTTTGCATAAATGGTCGCCAAGACAGATTTTGTTGAAATACTGTAATTCTGTGTATATCGGGATTGCCCGCTGTCTGAGGCGTCTTTGTGCGCGCCCTTCGGATCTGTCAGCCAGCGTGAGTAAGATTGTTTTGTTTACATCAGCATGAGTTTGAAATTCACATTTCATTGGTTCAGACTCATGCCATCGAGAATTTGCTATGAATATTCACAAAGTTTGAATGTTGTGCTTTAAAACGATACCAAACTTGTGCTGAGGGGAAGCGCCAGTGGTCGAGAAGCGAGCAGAGAAAAACAGCATTTTTCATGAACACAGGAAAGGCACTCCTCTCAGAAAACGTACAAATAAAGATACTTTTAAATGTTTAATAGCTATTTGGAGCATTGGGATCACTAGATGAGGGCTTAATGAACTCATTTTTGTGTGAACCTCAATTTCGACCAAAATTGACATTTTTCACTTGCTTTGCCTGTAGCTCAAAATTAGCCTGTGCACATTCTGACTCATTTTGTCAGCACGAGTCACATATGCATGTTATTGATCTTATTAGGGGCTTTCAAACAGAGTAGTTATAGGAACTCAGTTATAGGAACTAGCCACCAGGAAGGTTCCTAGAGAACTACATTCTCACCAAGGGCCATTTTCCTGGTTGCATTGACACCAGAAGTAGGAACTCTGAAGTCATTTAAGCATGACGTCTGTCAGACATCATTTAAACATGGCATTCAACAACTGGAGGATGACATGATCAGAGCTGTGATTTTGTTGTGTGTTTCGTGATAACGGAGATTGAATGTAAACTTGTAAGTTATGTGATTGAAAGAGCAAAAGGCAGGGCTAGAGCTAAAAGCAAATCAACTTGGATAATTAACGTGGTTCAGATAACAACATTTTGAGTTTCTGTTGTTTAAATCAATCTCCTTCATTGTATTAACTCAAAATGAACTCAACATTTTAAGGCAACCAGGTAACTTAATTAAAGTTAAAGCAACAATAAGCTGTGGTGTGGACCAGACCTTATGCTGATAGTCAAAGGTCTTTCTATGTGAGACTAAAGAGCCTGTGAACATCTCCAGGCCTCCAGATGCAGGTCAATTATCATTTCAGATGGTTCAGTTCCTCATTGATTTTCTGCTGACCCCAAGGTCTCTGAACTCTGAAGTGTAAATCCTCCACGTTCTCTGGCTTGAGAGGATAGAGTGCGTTTATATATGCAAAGCATATTGTGGATAGATGGCTTTACTTTCAGCAATAAACAAGCCCCCGCCGTGTTTGTGTTACTGAACGTAGTCTTTCATATGCAAAATTCCTCAGTGCAGAGACGTTTGTCAGTATGCCATTAAAGTTCATGGGTCTGAACAGAATTCGCTGGCTGAAAGCTGCTGACTATGTTTTACAAGCTGTAATCGCATGTTGTGATGTTCTAATTAACGGCTTTATCAACTGGACAGCTGACTGTGATTGAAACAGTTAATTACTGCAAATAAAGACGAATTATGATGGATTTTACAATGATGAATGCCACAGGGACTTAATTACAACACATTTTGATGAAAGACATCCTGGCAGCTGTTGCTGTTTTGCTGTGGCTTGGAATAAAATGCAATTGTTGCGTTTAGCTTCAAAGGGAATGTGTTACAATAGTGTTATCATAGCCTGTGAAATAAAAATTAATTTTGTCAGTTTTCATTGTATTAACATTGGGTTTGAAGTAATTCCCACAGATCTAGTTCAGAACTGCAGTAGTAGCGTGTGAAATGAAAGTAATGTTCAGATGCTCTTGTGCTTTTTGAAGGCCTCTAATTGTTAATTTTGTGTGCAATATGCATCAGATGGATGGGACAGACTGTGTGCGGTCTGAGGCTTAGACTAGAAATGACTTCATGGAATAGATTTCCAGCAATTGGAAAGAAACGGGGGGACATGGAAAGACTTGATTGTTCAGATCTGTGTCTGTGTGGTGTTTGTACAGCAGGCTTGTTATCAAGGATGGAAAACAGCCACCTCTTTATCAGTAGGAAGGATGGGGTAGAAAAAGAGGTGACCTCCCCAAGGTTTTGGCTGATCTCTCTGATGTGGGTCACAAGAAGGAGGGAGAGGGGATGGGATGGATAGATGGATGTTGTCACGGGTCACGGTCTGGAAATCACACCCTCACTATCATTCAGAAACACAGAGGGTGCTGTGTGTGTGTCTCAATGTCTTTTTTAACATATATCATATGTTGTTTTATGCTATTTCTGCAGGATACTACGTTTGAAGAATGCTGTATCCTACAATGCAATATGCATGGTTATCCATTTTGATGGTCAAATGAAGCAGTATCAAATGTAAATACATGATCACACTGTCCAAAAATTTGATCTGATACAGAATTGGCTTCTCTAAATAGAGAATTCTCTATTTAGAATATTCTTTCTTTAGAAATCTCTATTCTAAATGATTTTATCTAGATGATCTATTCTCTATTCTAAATAAATCTCTTTAAAAAGTCTTACTGACCCCATGGTTTTGAATGGTAGTGCTAAAAATGTAGTATACAGTTCAAATGTTTGTGCTGCATATTGCATAGGCCTAGTGTGTCACAAAGTAGGCCTATATATGGGTCCATCTTTAGTTATTTATTTATTTATTTATTTTTGTCCAAAGGCCTTAAAGGTCCTCTAAGTGATCCTGGATGGAGTAACTTCCTGTTGACGTTCGAAGTGTTGTCAAACAAAACAGAGGCTAGCTAGACCCTCCCTCCTCCTCCCCCTCCCCCTCCCCCTCCCCTCCATGCTTCCTGAAACAGTCATGAACACGCATTTAAAATCATTCTTGTCGGTTATTGGCTGGAGCATGTTTATTATGTTTTGTGGTCCAGGCTGCACCAGTTTGTTTTTGCTGCCGTTTTCGGAGCTTGTGGCGACTACAGAGACCGCGTTTTTTTTAGAGTTTTGGCCTAAAAATCAAACATCACTTAGAGCACCTTTAATAATAATAAAAAACAAAACAAAGATATGTGTCAGTTGCTTTGTTATGAGAAAGAATGTCCGGAAAAATGAATTTCATTAATGTCATTCGGAGTAACCAATATAAAGGGACCATTTTGAAGTCATGCGGTCATTATCATGTGACTGGATGTGACATCATTCAGACACCTGCAGTGGACCACATGGTCGTGAAACTCTCTTTTAACTATTTGAAAATTCATGTTTTCACTTGCTCATACGCATGTCCTGAAACATCAGGTCATTCAGTGCAACCGCTATAAAACATGGAAAATGTTGTAATATTTTAAAAACTTGTCCTAAATTTTAAATGTTTAAATGCTTGCTAGCTAGATATCAGCCTGTTAACATTGTTTGAAATAATATCGTCATTCAGTATAACCACATGTGTTACTCAGTAAAACTGAAATGTTGGTTAAACGAATGACTTTTTTATTTTGTCCATCTTCTAAAAAATGAAAAAATCAGTGTTAATTGATTATAAAAACCACATAATCTTATTGTTAACACTTAATAAAACTTCTAAATTAATTATTTTTTTTATGTCGTATAATAGGTTATATAACAGGATTTTTCTTGTTTACTAAGCTGTGCAGATTTATTAGCCGTGAACAAAAGCTCTTTTGATTGTTACTTAGGATTTAGAGAAATGGAAAACTTCTTTCCTTCTCTTATTAGACTCTCTTATTGAACTATTCCCAACTCTACCCTCATCATCCCACCCTAGTAGTAAAAATCTTCTCAGAATGACTTGAAGGATTACACACACACACTTTATGGGATTTGCTCCAATTTAAACAGATGATTACCGCAGCGGAGCATGGCCTCATGGTAATCGATCAGGGACAAAAAGGTGCATTACACAAGTTGATTTGTGGGCTAGCTCAAGCTAATCTAGGGGAAATGGCTGGTTTAAGGAGCGGGAGTGAATTTGATATGATGGAGATCGGAATACTTTGCCAGGAACCTCTGCTTCATCTTTCAGCCTCTAAAAGCATTCCGCCATTCCTGCACGTGCTAATGAGTCCCACAAGTCAAAGAGAGCGTTTCCTCCTCCATCATTAGCTGTTTACTGCATGTGTGAAATGCTAAACATGCCATCTCTTGATGTCTCACACTTTCTAGAGGTTTCTGCATCTAGTATTTACTGTATAGTTGTAAGCATTGGCTAATGTCTGTGGCAGGCCAGTGACGGTGTAAAAATTGTTTTTGTTTGGCAGCATCAGACTTTGTTTGAACAGGCCTTAAAGGGGGAATTCACTGCTGGCAAGATGAGCTTTTAAAGGGATAGTTCACCCAAAAATGAAAATTTGATGTTTATCTGCTTACCCCCAGGGCATCCAAGATGTAGGTGACTTTGTTTCTTCAGTAGAACACAAATGATGATTTTTAACTCCAACCGTTGCAGTCTGTCAGTCGTATAATGCATGTCAATGGGAACACCATCTATAAGAGTTCAAAAAAACTTGCACAGACAAATCCAAATTAAACCCTGCAGCTTGTGACGACACATTGATGTCCTAAGACATGAAACGATCAATTTGTGCGAGAACTGAGAAGTTGGACATAGTACTGTATTAGAGGTAAAAAATTATATAAAAACTGTTCAGTTTCTCACACAAACCGATCGTTTTAAGGCATGAAGAATTTTTTCACAAGAAAAAAAATGTTTAAATGTGTCATTTTGGTGATCAAAGATGAGTTTTATAGGATAAAATGATTGGCTGCAGGGGAAATTTGATAAAACCTAACTTTCTATGCTGTAGAAATGCTGATTTTCTTTTTAAAGTCTGTGCTACGTGGCTAGAGAATACAGAGAAAAGGAAGCCTGAAGCTCTCCAGTCTGACGTCTCAATTAGTTTAAGATCTGTACCCTCGGCCTCAGCTGACCTGACCACATTTTCTCCTATTAAGCTGTTCATACACCGGGACGACCCCAAAACCCAACACAACACACTTCTCTACAGCCTGGATAGAAATCACACTCAAACTCTGAAGCCGTTCCAAAACTCTACAACCACAATCACACCTCCTGCCAATTTCCAACCTAATTCCAGCACTGGCCAATAACAGTCTTTCCAGAATTTTGGCTTCTTAAATCATTACTGATGGTCGTTCTGTTGTGTTTTCCTCCTGTGTGTCCTTAGAGTTGATTTGATTTGCGAGAACTTGGACGCCATTATCTTGTGAGTACTGTACTGTGGTCAGTATTTAGTGTTTCTCACTCCTGAGTGAGAGTCTGGCCACTAAATATCTGTGCTGAATTGAAGAAAAGCAATAGTGAAACCAAGTCAACGTGAAATAAAAAATGGGTTGGGAAAATAAGTTTTTAATTGCTTTCTTAGTTCATGTTCCTGGTCTTATTTTGCAAAATGTAACAACTCGCTCCATATCTTATGCCTGGTTTACACAATATCAGCCCGTTCTTAGCACAATCCATTTGCCGTAGGGTGCTGTAATGATTCGTAAGTGACACTGGGCTTCGGGACGCAAGAATCGATCGTTATATCTCGTATAATGTGTATAATGTGGATGACAACCATGTCTGCGACGTTTCGTGACATCCCGACAAAAAAACTTGCATGTTTAATTTTATTTTCTGTCCTGCACAACAGGTTTCATCACATCTGTGACGTTGACCAATAGGAGCACAGAAGCTCTTTTGTACACAACTTTCAAAAAAACTTGCTGCTAAGTGTAATTATACAACAGAGGAAAGGTTTGTAGAGATCTGCCAACAATACTCCTGCTTTTATGACGTTTTACCCAAAAAAACAAATGAAAAAAACAAACAAAATGGATTTGGCATAAAAAAAAATGAAGTCTGTTTTTAGGAGCTATAGATGTTTTGTTGCTTTTTGTTCAATTACACATTTCCAGTCAAATTTATTACTATAACACAATACTGAAAATCATCGTTTTTAATTAAAAAATGTAATTAAAAAATAAAAAATTTAAATTTACTTTAAATTAATACTATGCGCTCCATCTTAAACTATTTTAAATAGCATTTTGCTAAATATTATATTATATTTTTATATTTTATTGCATATATTATGACCAGCCTGCTTTTATGACCATATTATTTGAGAAAATACATGGCATATTTGTACTTTTATTTATTTATTTATTTTGCCACACCACCACTATTAAAATGCAAATAAAAAGGAGAGAAAATAATAGGTGGAGGTCCTAAAACAGGTCTAATGTATTTTATATATTGAAAATAAAATTGGTGTTTGATTTACTTTGAAACAATTTTCACTCAGAAATTTCAAAGAAATGGCAAGCAACACTCAACTCTCAACTCAACTCAACTTTTATTTATAAAGCACTTTCAAAACCATTAAAATGGACCAAAGTGCTGTCCATAGGTAGGCTGATCAATAACACTAAAATACATACAAAAATTATATACATTAAAACACATTGAATTAAACATGACAAAACTGAACTAGTATTTTCTTTTAAAATGTACTCCAAATTTTTTTATTGTAGTGTATGCAAAAATTATTTCCCTTAGACATCCCCTAGACAATTATTATTTTCCCCTAGTCATGCTACAACTCATGAGTCCAAACATTTGACTTAGCAAGGCATCACTTTCCTATGTAAAATTGTTTCCACCACTAAATGAAAAATAAAACAAAAAAAGCAATTCTGACTTTGTTCCTCAGAATTTTCCTCATAAACTCGCAATTGCTTGATATAAAGCCAGAATTGTGAGAGATAAAGTCGCAATTCTGACTTTTTTCACGTAATTCTGACTTTATAACTCACAATTGTGTTTATATCTCACAATTCTGAGCAAAAAAGTCTGAATTGTGAGATAAAAAGTTGTTCCTCATGCAGTCACTCATTGTAATGGAGCAGACTTCTGTTTTATCTGTCAGTTTCTTCTTTATTCTCACTCTCTGTCATTTGTCACTTGTTATTATTGACATCCAACCTGTCTGTTTCCACATCACTTCATCTTCCTCATTGTATCCTTTTTCTACTCTCATCTGTAGTCACTTTCTCCTCATCCATCACCCACTTCTTTTGTTTTTTGTCACTTCTTGCCCCCTCCACTCCTGTGTGTGTGTGTGTGTGTGTGATCTCCTCCTGCTGTCTGCTCCACACATTGTCCAAGATGTTCAGCACTGATCAAGCCATCATGGCAGATGCTTAATTGTGTCTGCCAGGTCTGTGATGTGCTGACAGTCCCACAATCCCCTGGCACTCGTGCTCATATAGGGCGCTGGTCTTTGTCAGGCGGGATGCTGCGTTTCCTGGCATTTAGCTCTGAAATGTCAGCAAGACAGACAGGAAGTAAATAGAAGGGGACTAGTTTCTAAGTGCAGAATCCAAGCTTTTAGGTTTATTTGTTAAATTGCTTACTTAGGATGGTGCCTCAACACACAATGTCCATTTTGATCTTTCTGTGCTACTTTGACTGGAGGTTTTTTTTTTTTTTTTCAGTCCTGCTAGTACCAAACATTATGTGTGGTTTCAATACCCGTTGACACCAAGGACGATAACTATAACGATAATGATATAGTTCATGTAAAAGAATAGCAGAGTCCACACCACAACTAAAGCTATAACAGCACAGACAAACAATATAATTGAAATCACTTTCAAAGCCATTTTTTTCCCAGCTGAACAGCCAATCAGAATCCACCTGCCTTTTAAAAAGCTTAAGCATTTAAAGTGGCAGACGACAAAAAATCTGGACACTAATATACTTATCATTATAGTTGTCTTAGTTCATAAAAATGAGTATTCTGTCATCATTTACTCGCCCTCTTGTTGCTCCACACCTAGTCTGAACACAAAATGAGATATTTTGAAGAATGTCCATGCTGCTTTTTTCCATACAATGAAAGCAGGCCATGACCAGGTTAGCCAAAAGTGTTAAAAAAAAAAAGTACAATTAAAGTATCATAAATTAGTCCATACAACTTGTTGTGCAAGTCTTTTGGAATACAATAGTTTTGTTTGAGGAACAGACTGAAATTTAAATAGTTATTCTGTGAAAATCTTTGTTTGCTGTAGGTTCTTGTACACTGTTCAATGAAAGGTTCTTTGGGGAACCAAAAATGGTTCCTCTATGGCATCACATTATTATTTTTAATTATGTGTCCTCGTAATCTTTAGTCAAAATAACTTCCCCTCCATCTTGCAACGACATCTCTTCTCTGATGACGTGTTTAATGGCGTGAGGGCGGGACAACCTATCAATCACACGAGATCCACCAATAGCAAACCACAACCAATCAATTCCCCATGGACAAAATCAAGTCCCGCCCTACGTTTTTTTTCTTGTTTGAGAAGTTATTTCACTTGGATATATGTCACAATAGGAAAGAAAATATTATCCGTTAAGCTCCGTTTCATGCTGTGACTCTAAACCCCACAAATACAGCTTTTGAATAAGTGTTAATACTGTATTCATCTCCAGCTCGCCCACATGCATCACTATGATGAATTAACAATATTTTAATCTCATTCTGTTTGACATTTAATTGGCATTTATGACTGCAGAATCATTCTCAGTGCAATTCAATAAAAGTGTAAAAGAGGGTTGTTTAATTAGACCAACATTATTTCCATTTCATTACCATCTATCACAGCATTATTTTCTTTTGCAAGCAGTGCAGGTTTGCACCTCTTTTCCTCTTTCATCATCTCGCAGCATGCAGCCGTCGGCCCGCCAGCTCACAACACGCGTCACACTCTCACTGAATTCTCATTAAACAGCCCTTTAAAGTGAGTCCCACAGGAGGCGGCGGGACGCGGTCACATGTCTGTAGCTCACCTTGCGTTCTGCAGTTAAGGGACTGTGTCGATATGCTCTTGAGTAAATGCTTGCTAGAATGAGAAGAAAAAACAGGTTGTTTGACATGTGAGAAGTTTGAAAAGCCACTTTGAGATGCTTGATTCTTTATCAGAGATGATTCTTTAGAAACAGGTAAAGTTCTCTTAGGAAACAGTGATTAATGCAAACTCATGTTTCTGAATCAAAATTCTCTTCTAAACCACTTTTCTGATGAGATTTCCCACTGCATATTTGTTACTTCTGTGTTAACATTTATTTGCATATCTATAAGCCTAATAATGTCAATTGGACAAGCGCATCACATGACAAGCACAGATGCTGATTGTCCATCTGTGGAAATGTTTCATCACTCCCTCCTGTCAAATAGAGAATGTTCCCCTAATGTTAGTATATGGTACAGTATATGGTTGATTATTTGCTGATGTTATTATTTTTAGAACCATAAATTAATGTTCCCAGAATATTGCAGGAATGTTTTTGTGTTTGGTGTAATGAGAAAGTGTGGACTGTGAACATCCTCAAAATTGCAATAAATCAAGGTTGCCACAACAGCCTCTTAAACATCTACAAACACCCAAGTCTCAGTTAAGCTCAAGTGCTCAAAAAGGGCTCATCTCCTAAATCAAACACCTAAGATTAACAACTACAGTACCTGCTAATGCACTCGCATTCATGTAAAGTAGCCTAATACAAATGTTCGGTCCCACTTTATATTAAGTGGCCTTATCTACTATGTACTTGCATCAAAAAATAAGTACAATGCACTTATTGGGTTCATATTGAATTGCAAAACACTTTTGCTGCTATTGAGGTGTAAGGATACGGGTAAGGTTAGGGAAAGCTTTGGTGGTATGGGTAGTGATGGCCGATTTTGAAACGCATGCTTCATGAAGCTCCGAAGCTTCATGAATCATTTGTTTCGAATCAGTGATTCGGAGCGTGCATCAAACTGCCAAAGTCAAGCGATTTTAGTAAACGAGGCTTCATTACGTCATCACTGTTTCGAAACATTTCAAAACAGTTCGAAATTTCAGTGGTTCACCGGTAGAGGGCGATGATAAAGTTAACCCATGAATCATGCAGATTCACTGAGAAGCATTGAACAAGTGTCTATGGGTTTTACCTGATCTCAGTTTTATAAATTTGTAGATGTTTTAATTAGACATTAAAATAATTAAAATGAATAATGGTAGTTATTAATCTCTTATTGGCCTGTTTAGCTTGAGCCATGGTACAGAGAAACAAGCCTTAAAAATTGATAAAAGAACAGATATACAGTCATATATGTAGATATGTAGCCTAATCTTATTAGAGAATTAGTTAATTGCATTTAATAGATTTTACTTTCAATAAAACATTTGCAATAGATTTGTAAAAGGTGTTTTTACTGCATGTTTAGTTTGAGTTTTGTTGCATTTACACTCTTTTGACCACTAGGGGTCACCGTGGAGTCAAGTGTCAGATTGTTTCGAAGCCTCGAATCATCACGGCACATTTGATTCAACTGCTTCAGTGTTTCACGAAGCCTCGCTCTGCCCATCACTAGGTATGGGTAGGTTTAAGGGTGGGACAACAGTGTAATTATAAATGTAATTACATAAATTAATTACAGATGTAATTACACGCAGGTGTTTTTAAAATATAAGTACAATGTAAAAACATGTATGTACACAATAAGTGCATTGTATCAAATGATTAATTTAAATGTGAGTACATAAGGCCACTTAATGTAAAGTGGGTCCAAATGTTCTCCAAGGGTTACTTTTTTTAACTTTAGTTAGTGTATAATGTTTCTGTTTGAGCATAAACAATGTCTGCAAAGTTACAACGCTCAAAGTTCAATGCAAAGGGAGATATTCTCTGTTTAAGGACTACAACAAACTGCTGGTAGGGACTACAACAAGCTTCTTCCTGGGGTGGTGACATCACTAACCCTAAAATTTACATAAACCCCGCCCCTGAGAACACACAACAAAGGGGTGAGGCCATGTAGGGCTGCTTTAGAGAAGAGGAAGAGTTGTAGTAATTCAGCGCTGGATTTGCACAAAAGATGAACATGATGACACATGCTAGTGGATGAGTTGAATCAGCTCCACAGCAACTACATAAATTTATCCACTAACCATTCAGAAACGTCCAGTTTCATTCTAAAAGTTGTAACTTCTTCCTGCGTCTCTCCATCAGTGTCGACTCCGATTTGAACAATGTAACGCTGAACACCGTTACTGACGGGAGATTCTCCAGCTTTGTTGTTGTTGAGATGCCCTCTTCTGGAAAGCGGAGCTCATTTGCATTTAAAGGGACACACACAAAAATGGCGTGTTTTTGTTCACACCCAAATAGGGGCAAATTCGACAAGCTATAATAAATGATCTGTGGTTATTTTGAGCTGAAACTTCACAGACACATTCTGGGGACACCAGAGACTTATATTACTTCTTGTAAAAAGGGACATTATAGGTCCCCTTTAACTGTAAGTAAACAAACTCGCCGTCATGTTTGATATGCTTAGATCCTGAATAATTAAAGAAAAAATTTTGAGGAAGTTTATGATTGGTTCTTTTGCTAAACGACTCTAGCACCACAACTACGGCTGAATATTAAGCATAGGTTAAAAGCCTGTAAGATGCAGATAAAATTGATAGTATGTATGCCGTTATTGAAATGATCAGGCATTTCCCACTGACTCCAAATGTATGGCAATAAATATTGTTCTGTTCAAGTTTTGTTCATCTGAAAGGTGTTTGATGTTGTGCTTGAACAGCTCCATATGTTTTTAGTGACATTATTTCACAGATCATTTGAATTTGAAAGAATCATTACTGAGATGTTCTGGTGTTCAAGTTTCTGCAAAATAAACTTGTTTGCAGTTTACGAGTTTGATACTTAAAGAAGTCTCTTGTGTCAAAAACCCTTTGATAGTCCTCCAGCCAAAATGATCAAAGACTAAAAGGAAAAAAGTGATCATGCAAATTGCTGTTCCAGTATTCTTTAAGCTTGTATTTCAAATCATTCCTCATCTGAATCATTCATGTAAATATCTGTCATCTCTCTCTCTCAGATGGTGGCATTAGAGAGGCAGGTGTTTGATTTCTTGGGCTATCAGTGGGCTCCTATCCTTGCTAACTTCTTCCACATCCTGGTTGTCATCCTGGGCCTGTTTGGCACCATTCAGTACAGACCTCGCTACATAGTGGTGGTAAGTGATGCAACATTTCTCATTTTTGCTTAGTTTAAGATTTAAGTTTTTATTTTAGCTTTATTTCAATTAACAGAAATGTTTTTAATAGTACGATAGTAACTCTAATGTATATGTTTATATTGCATCAAGATAATAGGAATTGTCATAAAATGTGACAGAAAAAAAAAAAATGTGTTCCAAAAACTAGGCCTCATTTTAATCAAAATATTATTTATTGTTCTTGTGCATGACGGGTTTTGTGAGATTCCCCAAACCATGCTAAAAATCTGACAGTTTTTAAGAAATGCTTATATGCAAATAATGTTTGCGGCACATGCAAATCTGCTTACTGTTGATCAAAGACAGCAAGGTCTCTGAAGCAGAGCTGAACACAGTCCTCTGCTGATAATGGACTCTGGCACTCAGCCCCCCAGACACTGGACCGGCCTTATACTTTGACACATTGTATGGCATTTTAATCCCCTAAATCTGCAACTAATTACCATGAATTAAATGATTAGAGTCCAGCTCCCTTCAGTTCCTCACTGGGTCAATCCATGTTGCAGCTTCACTTCAAGTTCAACAGGATTATCAAGCCTTTGGATTAGTTGATGAGACGGGAAGCAAACTATTTTAGCTATTTTATAGTTTTTAAATAGTCGATAGCCTTCAGTTTACATCATAACTCAGTAAATCCATGGCTATGTTTGAAATAGCATAATATGAGAATTCTTATTATTGCTACATTCATTTATATTCTAATTTATGTCAGTATATAGTATACTCTACAAAAGTATGTACATTTTCTGCAGGATTCGCAAAAACAATGACCTGCTAAATTTGCCAAAATGTGTATAATACGTGGAAGAATATATTCCACAATGCAACGTACCTGTTCTTCCATTTTCAGCGTGACAATGAACAAGTAATATTAGAAAAAAAAAAAAATTAAAACATGCTTAATGACCAAGTTTATTTCCAAAATGGTTTCTAGATGCTGTATGAAACTTAGTCATGTGACAAAAATGCTGTATACCATTGTTTGAAACATTTATTGTTGCAAAATGCATAATTTTTAATTTACTGTTAAATATATGTTATATTTTGCTCAGTACACTATAAAAAATGCTGGTTTAAAAACAACCCAAGTTGGGTTGAAAATGGACAAACCCAGCAATTGGGTTGTTTTAACCCAACTGTTGGGTAAAATGTTTGCCCAACCTGCTGGGTAGTTTTACTTAACTCAACTATTGTTTAAAAATTACAGTATTGCTTACTTAAAATGAACCCAAAATATCTTGAAAATTAAAATTTATTAATACGTTTATATATTAACATTTTAATTTCATTTTAGATTCATTTTAAGTCAGCCATATAGTCATTTTCAAACAATAGTTGGGTTAAATAAAACTACCCAGCAGGTTGGGCAAACATTTTACCCAACAGTTGGGTTAAAACAACCCAATCGTTGTCCATTTTCAACCCAACTTGGGTTGTTTTTAACCCAGCATTTTTTAGAGTGTATGCACTAAATAAATTCTTTTAGTGTGTAACGTTGCTGTTTGAGCCTGAAAAAGTTCTGTAAAGTTACAAAGCACAAAGTCACTCCAAAGGAAGCCACTCTCTATATCAGTATAAACACACTGTAAAAAAATATTTTCATGATTTATCACATTTATTTTTTCTTTTGCCAAATCAACGTAGATCATTACGTAATAACATACAGCAGATAACATAATATTTTTTGTTTCTTTTGATTAAACCAATCACCTTCATTTTATTAACTATGATTTTTAATTTCAATGAACTCAAAATTTGAAGGTAACCACAGGTAAGTTAAACCAGTGATTCTTTTTTACAGTGAACTCTCTGAAACACCTCCATTGTAGTCTTGAGTTTTCTTCCATGAACGGACACGTCACAATATTCCTCATTTAAATAATTCCCGCCCACGGTTATATGCAAAAATAACGGGACGAGGCCTGGTTGAAACTAGTGGCTAAGGAAAGGGGCGTGACATTTTCCAAAATGCTTTAAGTGATTGACCAATCACAGCACACTGTTCCAGCCGACCAATCAGAGCACAATGCACTTATCAGCAGGAGGAGCTTCATAGAGACAAACTAAACAGCGTTACTGGCAGATTGGGAAGATAGGTACTGCAATAATAAAGAAATAAGTGAAAAATAATGTCTTTTTTGAACATTCAAACTTAAAAATCTTGGCTTGTTGAGCTGCAGGAATAGCCTCAAAAGACTATTCTTCGCATAAATGTAAATAATAATATGTATAAAACACAAATCATTTAATGGGAGCACAAAGCAAAATCTTAAGCAATTATTTCCCATTGAA
This sequence comes from Chanodichthys erythropterus, assembly GCF_024489055.1. Classification (NCBI taxonomy): domain Eukaryota; kingdom Metazoa; phylum Chordata; class Actinopteri; order Cypriniformes; family Xenocyprididae; genus Chanodichthys; species Chanodichthys erythropterus. Next base: position 13,530,515 of record NC_090240.1, read on the forward strand.
CTTTATAAATAATACACTTACCAACACCAAGTTGCTCTTATACATTAGATTTACACATTTGATTGCACCAAAATGTGATAATAATTTCAAACACAAAATTCTCACATGGTGAGTAGATGTGTCAAGTTAACCCAAGTGACAAAAAGTTGATGAGCCATGAATAGAACAAAGCCGTGAGAAAGTGTTGAAGACAGAAATGGTAGACGAGCCTGGAAGCAAGACTTGCGGTTCTGAGACTCCTGGGAATGGTGAGGAGTATTGCTCAGGCTTGTGTCCATATCATGTGTGATAGAGACTCATTCTGCTTCACAACAGGTTAAAATTACACTAGTCACCATATAATAGTGATTTGACATGTGAATCATGCTGTCTGAGGTACATCATTTTCACATTCAGACATTCATCTTCTGAGAGTCGGCTTTATTAAAGGCTCAGTCCTGCTGACCTGTTTGTATTTCTTCTTGAGTCATGGATAGATACAGTATCCTTTCAAAATACAACTTAAACTTAACCCTTAAATGTATGAATATTTTGCCAATCATTATTACATATTCGGGTCTTTAGCGACCCGTGATCCTTATCTAACACAGATGGATCTCTAACTGCCTCAATAGTATAAAACTATCTTTATATTTTAATAACAATAAAATAAAGCATATTTCATTACCTTTTGGAGCTTGGAAGGGTTCAGTTTGAGCAGATGTTTTATAATCTCATCACTGTCCTCGTCAGAGCTCATTTCCCGGTACATTCAGCATCTGGCTCAAATTCATGATATCAAACATATTCTCAAATCTATGATTTTCATCATGTTCAAAATCAATATTTTGATGTCTTACAGCTTTTTCACCAGATCCATCATCAAGTGACAGTGACACTAATATTTGATTGCGTTCAGCACTTGCTTTTGCAGTAAATCGCTGAGCCATTTCAAGTTTTCCTGATGATACTACTTATTCTTTTTTTTTCTGCCTGCAGTAACTATGAGTGAAACGTCACTTCATCATCATATATCAGACATTGCCACCTTGAGGAAAAATGTGAATTGCATTTATTCAGTCATCAAAGTTTCAATTATTGCTGTGTAGAAATAAAATATACTTACACAATTACATACCCATACACTTTTTACAAAAAAAAAACCCCCAAAACATTATTTTATAAATTTTTCTTGTTATTGTTTATAATAAATACATTGAGGAATACTAAGAAATTTGATGTCTAACTTTAAAAAAAGGATGATAAATGCTTGTAGAGATATGTGTTTAAGGGTTAGTTCGCCCATAAACGAAAATTCTGTCATTTATTACTAGGCCTCATGTCTTTCCACACCTGTAAGACCTTCGTTCATCTTCAGAACACAAATTAAGATATTTTTGATGAAATCCAAGAGTTTTTTTTTTTAATCTCCCATAGAAAGCAACGTAATTACCACATTCAAAGTCCAGAAAAGTACTAAAGACATCTTTAAAATAGTCCTTGTGACTTCATTGGTTCAACCTTAATGTTCTGAAGCGACAATAAGTAATGAATACTTTTGTGCGCAAAAACAAAACCAAAATAACAACTTTATTCAACAATTTCCTCTCTACCCTGTCATTCTCCTACACATTCTCATTGCATTGCTTTCTATGGAAGATCAAAAATATCTTTCTGAAGATGAATGAAGGTTTGGAACAACATGAGGGTGAGTAATAAATGACAGAAATTTCATTTTTGGGTGAACTAACCCTTTAAGGATTAATTTGACTCATCCCTCAGTCAAAATTAAGCGCATTTACAGTTACATATTTACAATGTAAGTTGGCGAGGAAATTAACATGAGCAGAAATTTCAAGCTGATATTAGCACTACATAAATTATGTAGATAAATTGTATATTATTTGATCTGTAAAGTTGTTCTTGGAGGTTGGACTATTTTTCTTTGTGTGTAAATGAATCTTTCCTAATGTAATTCCTTTTGGATGGCATTGGCTCCATATAAACTTTTACAAGTTTGCTCCATTTTAAACTTTGTGAGAATAGTTAAAGAAAAAGGCCTCAGACAAAGTAGTCTTCTGATCTTTGTATATCAGTGGAGTAATTCCCAGTGGAGGGTGTTTTGAAAAAGATCTCTTTTGCAGTTCGGTGAAAATTGCTCTATAAAGTCGTCTCAAGCTGGTCTTCCGTAAGGGACTGACAGGAAACCTGAGATCCATTTTTACTCTTGCGCAGCTCTTTAGACTCCCCATGAGCACTGTCTGCTTCGCGATATTAACAAAAAATGTTTCTTTTTCTCTTTCTGAGAGTTTATAGCAGCAGGCTCAGGGTGGAGTGCTAATTCAGATTAACATTTCAATGGGATTTATAGTCTTGTAAAATCCTAATTGATGTTGTTTGTATATGGTAAACAAAGTACAAACGACCAGGAAGAGTCGAGGCTTGATGTTCAAATGAGATGTTCTGCTATAAAAGAAGAAAAAATCAGATCAAAGAAAGATACAAATCTGGAGCCTGTTTAAAAGAAGGGCTCTAAATCCAAACACACTCACTGTGGATGTTTTCAAGCATCTACTTGTTTCCTCTGAGAAAACAGCTCTGATGTTACAGGTTAAGTTTTAACTTGTTCTAGATAGGTAATTGCCAGTTATCCCTTGCATAAAAGTACTCAAATGTGGTGGTGCAGAGGCACAGTGATGGTAGTACCATGGTACTTTGATATATACTATGGAACTAAATGATTTTATTGATGTTGTGATGTAACATGATGAAAATTGTAACAATTTACTCCTCTGTCAAACACATAAGAAGAGATTATGATAAATGTTTTTCATACTATAAAAATGAGTGGGGTCCAATGTTATTTTAGAGCTTTTTCGTTGTATTGAAAAACCTCTAAAGATCCTCAAAATATCTTCTTTCATACTCTGCAGAAAAAAAGAAAGTCATACAGATTTGTAATTGCATGAGTAAATTATAATATTCCTTTAAAAGTGTATGTTATTATGTTTTACAACCATTTAAAACATTTTGAATAAATACATTTTTTTAATGATTTTTAAAAGAAGACTATTATGCTCACCAAGGCTGCATTTATTTGATTCACAATACAGTAAAAACAGTAATATCGTGGAATATATTATTACTATTTAAAATAAAGGTTTTTTTATTGTAATATATTTTAAAATGTAATTTATTCCTGTGATGCAAAGCTAAATTACTCCAGTCTTCAGTGTCACATGATCCTTCAGAAATCATTATAATATGATGATTTGATGCTCAAGAAATATTATTGTTATTATCAATGTTGAAAGCTGCTTAATATTTTTGTGGAAACAATGATACACTACCATTTAAAAGTTTGGGCTTTTTAAACAAATAAATTAATACTTTTATTCTGCATGGACACACTAAATTCATCAAAAGCATTTAAAAAGATTTCTGTTTCAAATGTTGTGAAAAGATGTATTCATAATGTAAAGAAAACCCCTAACATCTGTCATATTAAATATGTCAGATTAAAACATGATCACAACCTTTTCACAACATGAAAAAAAAAATTACAATGTAGTTGTTTGCTGGGGAAATTGAAATAATGAGTTATGTTGAAATAACGAGTTATGTCTAAGAAATAACGACTTAATATCTCAAAATAATGTTATGCTGAAATAGCGACTTAATATCTTGAAAAAATGAGTTGTCGAAATAACGACTTAATATCTCGAAATAACAAGATCTTATGTCGAAATAATTTTATCTTGCAATAATGAGTTATGTCAAGATAACTTAATATCTTGAAATGATGAATTATGTCGAAACAATGACATAATATCTCAAAATAACAACTTAATATCTCGAAATAACGAGATCATATGTCGAAATAATGACTTAATATCTGGAAATAATGAGTTATGTCAAAATAACGTGATGTCGAAATACGTTATGTCGAAAAAATGAGATATGTCCAAATAACAAGTTATGGCAAAATAATGAGAAGTTTTCTTTTTTCCCCCACCATACAGTTCACAGCTTACGTTAGAATATGGAGTAATGGAATAAAGAACTGGAGTAATGATGCTGAAAATTCTTGCCGAAACTTTTGCATTATTTTAAATTCCAATTTTTATTTATTCCAATAGAAAACTGTTATTTTGAATTCTAAATTCTTAATTATTCCAAACTTTTGTATAAATAAAAAAAATAAAAAAAAATAAATCCATAGAAAAACGGATAATATCCTAGCAGAACCTTGTCCTCTGTTAACTCAGACATTTCCTTCAGCCCTATAACACAACACAATGAAATGGCTCATCCAAAATATGGGTAAAATACCAAACAAAGTACATTGTGCTGTATTTCTACTGATGCTTCTTAGAGTGTAGTCTGTGTTTGAAGGTGGCATGTTGGGAGTAATGAATTATCCTTCTTCTTGACAGTATACAGTGTGGACAGCATTGTGGGTGGCCTGGAACGTCTTTATCATCTGCTTCTACCTGGAGGTTGGAGGTCTGTCAAAGGTAAGAGGGATTCCCTCCCACAGTTACACTTAGGTCAGCAGTCAATGTTTAGGAGTATGAGGCGTTTTAATGACCCTGTTTTACAGCTAAATGGCACCATTTATGATGTTTTTACAGACTGAGTCTTTATTTTTGTGTCTTTGTTTACCAAGTGTCTTACTCTTAGGTTTGCTTTGAACACACCAGAAACTGGTACATAAAACAACAGATTTAGTGGCCATTCACACAGATGACATTTTTCTATTCCACTGGGCTACTTTTCCATTGTTTTTGCAATGTAAACAAGCACTAGACGGACGTCTTTAACCGTTGCGCTTGCGTCTCGTGCATGATGTGGCATTCTAAAAACTTGGGGCCTTGTTCTGTTCCACTGACCCACATCTCGAGTTTTTAACAGCAAAAACACATTCTGTGTGAACTGGCCTATAGAGTGTCTTGAAATCAGACAAAAGCCTTTTATAAAAGCGATAACAAAGAGAAGTTGTGCGTTATCCTTAACCCATCCCATGATACACTTCTCTCTACATGTGCTGACAGGTCATGGACACAAACACTCAGCCCCAAGTGTGTAAGCAGTGAGAAACAAGCTCGCTGTATAATTTACACATTCTACTCTCGGTGTGTGTGCTTGTTTACGACTCCTGCTTGGCCAGTTTCCTGGACTCAGATTTCTTGTTCCCACAATGAAACACACTTATCCTCTTTCAGAAGTTGGAGTGAGACTCTATGAAAGCATCTTAAAGTCTCCGATGCATGCTGAGTAAATTAGGTACATGTGAAATGAGCTGCTGTTTTATCAGAATTAACCTCTTTTGCACTCTTGTCACAGTTGCATTGGAAATGGCTCACATTATCCCAGGACAAAGGGAATAATTGGTCTGACCATGACTGTACCAAACAGAACATGTTCCTTAATCAACTCAAATTTTTACTGAAATTAAGCACTCAGATTTTATGGTTTGGTTTAGGATTAAGTTGGTGCTAAGTTTGGGGTTTGAACAACATTTTAATTTCCATCTAATTTTAGAATATCTAATGGTTAGGTTTGGTTGTTAGGACAAGGTTTTGTTTGTCAGGAATGTTGTTCCAGGTCGGCGCAGACACGGCGCAAATGCGTTCGCGGTAACCCAAGTTCGATTCCCGTCTCGAGGTCCTTTGCCGATCCTGCCCCTCTCTCTCTGCCCAATGCTTTCCTGTCTGCTCTCTACTGTTCTCTCTGAAAAGCCCATAAATATAACTTAAAAAAAAAAAAAGAAAAAAAAGGAATGTTGTTCCGGGTCCATCAAAAGAAGTTGATTACATCCTACACTCTCAGGAAAAAAAAATGGTACAAAAGCTATCACTGGGACGGTACAGTGGTTCTAGTATGTACCATTTAGTTGCTAATTTCCACTCTTGCCTCAGTGGCAGCTTTTGTACCTTTTTTTCTGTGAGTGTACTTGGAAAATTGACAGTCACTATTGAGGTACGTAAGAATGTTCTTGGACAATACTCAGCCCAGGGCCGTCGGCAGAACATATAGAATGGGGGGGCTTTCGGTTTCCATAGGGGGGCACACATTTTTATAATCTGATAAACAGACGTTCGCCAAAATAATAATGTCCCGTATTTATTATTAATGAAATAGACTTCTATAATGAAATAAATTTCTATATTACCACAAAAACACAAGATACTCGATCCTAATTAAACTACACCAAAAACGAAACCCCTTTGCATTATGGCAATATAATTTGCAAACACGAGACACAAAAGCTTTTCAATTCCTCGAACAGCACAATAATAAAAATGATACATACCAAAACAGCAATAAATAGGCTAGCCTACATCTATAGCATATTTAAGTGTAACTAAGACTTTTGAGTGCACTCACCATTAAAATAGTTGAAGGCGGCAGGTCTCCGAGTGATAGTCATTAATAAATACGGCCTAATTATGTTTCGAGTTCCGTTTTGTGTAATAATGCGTTAAATATGAATTTTATGCTCAGGCGGAGGGTGAACCAACGCTAGGGTAAGGAGATGCGATTTCCATTTAAAAACATATTTAAACATATTTCCTCGAAATAGCTTTAACTTACTTGTCACAGCACAACCTACATATCCCAACATAAACACTGCTGATAAATTATTATTTGTTAATAAAGTGTTTACGTTCACAAACCACTGTTAATTTTAACAGATTACGCACACGGAATTTGGCAGAGAGTGCGCAAAAGGCGCTCTCTTTATAATCAGTAAAAAATCTCGCTCATCTTAGTTCATTGCGATCTCAAGAAGTTCTGTAACAATGAATTAAACTGACTGCATAATTACATAACAATATACATAATTTTTTTGTTAACCAAAATCTGTTGATTTCTGGAACGCAATGACAAGTCAGAGGTGTTTAAGTTAGCACTGAACAAAAACTCGTTTTGAGCGGCGAGTGGATTTTGAGTTGTAGACGCTGGCAAATATTCCTAGACCCTTCGTTCTAGAAATCAACAGATTTGTTCGTGATTAGCTACAGTGCTCAACACTCCAACGTTCTAAAGTATTGTCGTTCTTCAGAGCGCAAACACAGAGGCGCACTGGATCATTTGCCAAATATGTTTCGCCAATATGCTAATATTAACTGATCCTAGACCAGTAGTTATGTGCAGTTTTTCCCTCTACAAGCAGCAGCAGGTAGGCAGTGGTTTGAGTGAGAAAATAGTCTCAAGTCCATCGCCGAACCACACACACTCCGCCTAATTTCTATTTCATATTTCTGAAGACAATGTGTTATTTAAAGTCATCGTTGTAGAGAGAGTTTTCCTATGAGCTAAATGCTGCTGAAGACATTTCGTTCTGGAATATGTAAATAGCCAGATCCACAAATAAGGTTTTTGCTCTCAATCGGAAGTTTGCTGGATGACTATTAGGGGGGCACGTTGTGTCATCTGGGGGGGCACTGCCCCCTAATGCCCCCCCCTTGGCGACGGGCCTGACTCAGCCTGGTATCTGCATACTTGCTTAGCATGTTTCTTTTGGGGACCCAGTTTTTATATAGTTCATCAAGTGGCAAGACAGCGATGTTTACAGTTTGTTTACAATTCAAAATGTCACAATGTTGTTGTTGTTTTTTTAAATTATATTTACACTACAGTTCAACAGTTTGGGGTCAGTATTTTTTTAAAGAAAGTAATACTTTTCAGCAAAAATGCTTTAAATTGATCAACAGTGAGGCCGGGTTCACACCGCAAGCGGCAGCAGAGCAGAAGCAGCGCGTATTTTTTCGGCGTCCATGTTAACAGATGAGAGCGTTCACACCGCACGCAGAGGCTGCGCGGCAGCGCGGAGCAGGAGCAGAGCAGAAGCAGCAGTGCCGCGATCGTTTCGCCGCTGGGTCTATTTTTGCTGCTCTGCTAACGCTCAATTAAAGTGAAAGTACACCTTTGATGGACTAAATAAAAGTGATTTCACACAAAAAAAGTACTCAAAATGCATAAGCATATCTAGTGTGTTTTAACAAGAACTGAAGTATGTCAGGAGAGAAAATTTAATATTAAAAAATATTTATAGAAGATTTACTCATTTAAACGTGTTTTTAATTATTCAGTTTGGGTTAAAGTATGGTTTATTATAGAAAACTAAACTAAACTTGCCAGAAAATATGATATATAAACATTATTTTAGTTGTTACACAGACAGCCATATAGGCTCTTGCATACCCAAATCAAACCCGAGTTTGCTGTCTTTTTCGCCGAGTTTGCAGTCTTGTAAACATGTTCATGCGTCAGATGATGTAAAACACAAAGCTTACCTCATTCGTTTGCAGCAATGGATGACAGGAGGCTTTTATTTATTTATTTTTATTTAGGCTTTATGTTTATATGTGAGTGTTGTACACCTTGCATGTTAACAAACTTTCAAGACTATCAAGTTTAACAATGACCAATTATAAAAACACATTCATAGCTGTCTTTGTAAAGAAATGCTCACTTTATATGCAGCTTCGAGCCGCTGCTGTGACGCTGTACAAACGCTTCCAGTGTGAACACTCACGCGTCTCTGCAGCTACAGTTCACGCTCACGCGCTGCTAACGCGCTGCTTCCGCTCTGCTGCCGCTTGCGGTGTGAACCCGGCGTAAGAGTAAAGACATTTAAAATGTTACAAAAGATTTCGATTTCAAATAATGCAGTTCTTTTGAGCTTTATATTCAAAGAATGCTGAGAAAAATGTATACTTTCCACAAAAATAGTAGCACAATTGATGATAATAAGAAATAATTAGCAATAATATATATATATATATATATATATATATATATTTATTTTTTGAGCATTAAATTATCATATTAGAATGATTTCTGAAGGATCATGTGACACTGAAGACTGGAGTAATGATGCTGAAAATTCTTATTGTAAAATATATTACAATAGATAAGTTATTTTTAATAGTAATAATATTTCACAATATTACCGTTTTTACTGTATTTTTTTTTTATTGAATAAAAGCAGCCTTGGTGAGCAGAAGAGACTTCTTGCCGACCCCAAATGTTTGAACAATAATGTATTTATACACTCTAAAAAATGCTGGGTTAAAAAAAACAACAAGTTGGGTTGAAAATGGACAAACCCAGCAATTGGGTTAAATGTTTGCCCAACCTGCTGGGTAGTTTTATTTAAACCAACTATTATTTAAAAATTGCTATATGGCTAGCTTAAAATGAACCCAAAATAGTTGGGAAATTAAAAACCAGATGCAATTAGAGACAATATAATACAATAATAGACAAAAGGTGAATGTTTATTAATAAGCTTTAATATTTTATTAATATAAATGGAATAGTTTAATAGTTTATTAATATAAATGTATTAATAAGCAATTTAATAAATGATTATTGTTTAATAATTATTCATTGAACATTCATAAATGTTCATTTTCAACATACTTTGGGTTAATTTTAATAAAGCAATACAGTAATTTTTAGACAATAGTTGGGTTAAATAAAACTACTCAGCAGGTTGGGCAAACATTTAACCCTACCGCTGGGTTGAAACAACCCAATTCCCATTTTTTAGAGTGTATATTTCTTATATGTGACCCTGGACCACAAAACCAGTCATAAGGGTCAATTTTTTGAAATTAAGATTGATACATCATCTGAAAGCTGAATAAATAAGTTTTCCATTGATGTACGGTTTCTTAGGATAAGAGAATATTTGGTAATACAAGATACAACTATTTGAAAATCTGGAATCTGAGGGTGCAAAAAAATCAAAATATTGAGAAAATCTCCTTTAAAGTTGTCCAAATGAAGTCTTTAGCAACGCATATTACTTACAAAATAAATTTTTACAGTAGAAAGTTTACAAAATATCTTCATTTAATATGATCTTTTCTTAATATCCTAAAGATTTTTGGCATAAAATTTAAATAATTTTGACCCATTCAATGTATTGTTGGCTTCTGCTACAAATATACCTGTACGACTTATGACTGGTTTTGTGGTCCAGGGTCACATATATCTTACTTTTAAAAATCTCAACAACAGACTTGTTCTTATAGTTTGAGTGTTTGGTTTGAATTTCAATATTTTCATCATGTTCTCAGCAAACAGTAAACAGTTCAGCACAAACCCTTATTATGTTTGGCCCTGTTTCCACCTGGTATTAAGATGCGTTTTGGTCCATCGGATCACAAGTGGACACTTCCAGAGGTTGTTGAAAACACATTCAACTGGATTGCTTTTGTAGTGTAAATGCTCATGTGGTCGAACAGCCGCAGAAGACCACCTAGCGCACTAGCCAGACAGGATTTAAGCCTTTGTTGGCTGAAGACCCAAGCTTGATTTGAAGATGAAAAATGTACCAAGCACAATGTTCTCTCACCATTCCTGATTTCTCACTGTCTTGTGGTTGTCAAAGCAGAAACGAAAGCTGATGCTCTCTGTGTTTTTCCATTGTCTCTGGTCGCGTTCATATGTAAATCGCACAAGCTTGTTTTGTCCATTAGAAATAATGTACCCGCACACATAGACCCTCCCCTCGAAGAAATCAGAATTGGTTGAAAATGGACAAAAGAGACGGATTAAAACACCAGGACTAAAATGGAAAAATGTCTCCCTCGTTCACTTGTGATCCGATCGACCAAGGTGGAAACAGGGCTTTTGTTTCAGCTGTATGTAATGATGTCTGGGTCACATGTATTGGAATTGTTTGGTCTGTTCATGGCTCATAATGAAGACCTGGACCTTAACAACAAAAGAAATGGGAAACATTGTATTTTATCCCACCTTCATTTTATGTTTTCCTTTCATTCTCATCCTCTTCTCCCTCTGTCTCACACAGTCACGCTCCGTCACTCCCACCCTTTTTTTACTGTGCTGTCACAGGTGGGACGCCCTTCCCCCAAAGCCCCCCTTCACCTCTATAAAGTCAGATTGCATGAATATTCATGAGCTGTTGCAGACAGATCTGCTGTCCAGAAAGCAGCGAGTAGAAGCGCATTGATCCTTTCTTTTCTATCTGTGTGTGTGTGTGTTTATATATGTGTGTGTTTTCTCCATTAGCCGCTTGTCATCCTGCTGTCCATATGTAGCAGTGAGGGAGCGCCGTGTGTCCATCTGTTGGGTTAATGCCTGAGCCCGGCCCTCTGCCACCTGCTCCCCCTAACACCCCATTATTCAGACTGTTTCATACACCCCCTGCATTAACACGGCCCACCGCAAACCCTCAAAATATGACTGTCCCACTGCTGTCTCTACTGTCATACTGTGAATGATACACAATATAATATCATCCTGCATTGAGGACCCCCTACTGTTGGACTGATTACAACTGGACAATGATGAGAAGAATAGCAAACAGTCTGATGTTAGATTCTTTCTGTCTTTCTCTCAATTTATATATCTGTTTGTCTGACTTGCAATTTTTTTTATCATGTCAGTCAATGTTTTCATATCTGTCTGTCTCTTGCAATCTGTCTGTCTGTCTCACAATGTGTTTAATAGGGCTGGGACAATACATCGAATCTCGATTCACGATCCGAAGAATCTGGAGCGATCCTGATATTTTCCAATGTATGGCGATGTAACAGCAGATGGCACTACTATACTACTTTAGAAACACACGTACACTGCCTGCTTCCAGTTCCTTTACAGACGCCACTTAAACCTAAAATAATAATTCATAAAGTTTGAAAAGGTTCAAGCGCATTACAAATCTCGCATCATAAAAGCATTCTGAGCCGAGGTGCACGTATATTTAACAAACTACATGACTCAGCCGAACACACACAAGCGCTCTCCAGCAGTCGTCTTCGTAAGCATATGAGAGTGTGCGGTTAAAAACGAGCCTAGAGCGCCATCTGCTGTTAAAACTAAGCTCAGAATCGAT